>NW_008339910.1:3645644-3645755 GCF_000622305.1 Nannospalax galili | reverse complement strand
CTTACAGTTTAGTTATTTTCCCTATTGCGTGTAGAACTCTTTAATAGCCTTATAAAAATAGGCATTTCTGTGTTTTTATTAATGGTCATTTTTCAGCTCTAACCCATTCAA
>NW_008339910.1:3643946-3645600 GCF_000622305.1 Nannospalax galili | reverse complement strand
TGCTTTCTCTTTACTCTCACAACAGCAATGGCTATTAAAAGCCATAAAAGTAATTTATTTCACAAAGATGTATTGGATTATTCAGATTGCTCCATTGAGTATTTGGATGTAGACTTCATATAGAAACTGAGGCAGCTCTTTGGGTCCCTAAACAGGCAAATTGAGAGACTATTTTATTTAGATATGGAGTTGAGGTGAGTTGTGGGCAAGCATATGTGTTGAAAGCACAGAGGTATTGGTGAGTATAATTAACTTGTTGTCAGAGTAAAGAGAAAGCAAAAGAAGAGGGTGAGACACTACCTTGGTCATGAAAGATATTTTTGACAATTTATATGTCTATTCAATGTACATTTTTTCTGTTTACATTGCCTTTTGATTTTCTGAGTTGACTCTGATTCAGTACAGGCCTTTATCTATGTGTTACATCATTGGTAGTTCTTGGTATTTGCTTAAAGTTGAATGAAACACTCTTTGAGGAAATCCACACAGAAAACAAGATGATTGCTCATTCTCTTTACTCTCATTTTGTGAGTGATACTCCATTGAGGACACATTTAGAAACAGCCAATTTAAATTTGATACCAAAGTCACCAGTGATTTAACAACTTCAACTTCACTGAGGAGACTGAAATATTCAGCAGCTGTGACAAGGATATGTAAGGGTCAATGGGTCTTTACAATAGACTATTTCATAAAGAAAAAATGAAGAATGATTGATGCAATTGGCGAATTAATGGCCTGCCAGAAGCTGTCTCATCCGGTGGCTCTAAACTCAGTCCTTGGGTAAAAATCATTAAATAAATCCAGCACAAACACACATCTCAGCTTACAGTTTCCATTAACTTACAAATTACCTATTGAATGTTGGGCACTGGGTATATGTGAAGCCTCCATGGAAGAAAAATTGAAAATCAAACAAGGCTACCTACAAAGAATTATATGTCAGTGCCAGATTCCTTTCTCTGCTTATAGGCTTTTGGTTTTATGGCAAATGTAGTAACCAACATTACTCTAGTGATTTTTAAGGGATTATTTTGTTTGTTTATAAAATTTACATTCAAATATAATTTTTTTTAAATGTGGCTAATAGGCAGTGATTGGTTAGCAAGTGTTAAGTTGTGAATTCTAAGCAAAGAAGACAGTGCTGTTCTTTTGTTTTTTAGGCATTACAAACAGATGACTGGAGAAATATTACAAGGATCGTCATTGAACGTCACAAACCAGTAACTATAGTTAACTGATTTTATTTTAAGAAAACAGATTTTGATATGTAAAATATAATGGGATATTAAGGTGTAGTAGCTTTATGGAGAATTATTGAAAGTGAAGAAAGTGCTTGAGAGTGCTGACAGTTTTGAGCAAAGAGAAGGCAAAATTAGGTACAATCATGAGAAAAACAAGTGTTGAAAATTAATAATGGTTCATAATGAGAGAAATATGGCCGAGATCTTTTCTTCATTTGAGCGTAGTAAGATTCTAGCCCGTGGTATAGACTATATTTCTCTAAACTGTGCATTTGCACAGAAACATTAATTTTTTTGAGGAATTCAGTAATGAATGCTGAATTTACATCATTTCTAATTCTCCCTCTTCTCCCTCCATATTTTTCCACATCTCCCCTGCTCCTTCCCTACTTCATGATTATAGGTCATAA
>NW_008339910.1:3618515-3643892 GCF_000622305.1 Nannospalax galili | reverse complement strand
CAACTCTCTCCACTTCTTTCACTGGAATTTTCTTTAGTATTCATATTTTTGTTGACAATTTCTTCAGGGCAAGCAGTCTATCATTTTCCTCTCGTGAGCCTCTAAAGTCTTCTAACTTCCATCATTATTCAATTCCCAAACTACTTCCACATTTTCAGGCAGAGAACTCCGGCAGAGTTAAGGCTGTAGTCCTCAGGTAGAATTTATCCCTCTCCAGAAACCTCACCTTTGCTCTCAACAGCTTTTTTTTTTTTTAATATGGGGCTTTTATTCATAATAACCAACAGCTGTAAACAACCCATGCATACTGATAAACAAATTGTGGTATATTCTCATGTACATACTGAGCAATATAAAATAACAAGTTAAGGCTGGGGTGTGACTCTGTGGTAGAGTGATCACCTAGCAAGCATGAGCAGAGATTTAGGAAAGCAAACCAAAGTTCATGCCAGATATTAGACTCCCAGTTCTCTCCAGCACCAGAAAACGGAGGAAGGAGACAAGGATAAAGAAAGGGAGGGAGGAAGAAGGAAAGGAGTTACACACAATAGCATTGAAGAATCTAATAGTTTATTGGTTGGACAAAAAAACTAATGAGAGAAAGGGGGGAGGGCATTAGGTATCATTACATTCGTATGAAATTCTAGAGTGAGCAAAATCATCTAATTATCTGTGGTGGGGAGTAGGAGGGAGGTCAGGTTTAGGGGAGGAAAGCTGATTGGAAGATGCATGAGAAAGTGTTCTGGGAAGGTGGAAAGGCTCTGTGTCTTAATCAGGACAGTGGTTACAAAGCTACTTATGTCTGTCAAAAGTCATGGACCTGTATACTGAAATGTGAATTATTTTAGAGAGGTGTTTTTTTCCCTTTCTCCTTTCTTCCTTTTCTTTCTAATTTTTAAAAATAACTTATTGAGAATTTCATACCCAGTATATGAGCATATAAGGTATTTTTGTCAAATCCATGCCCACTCCCCCCCTCCAAGACCTGCCATATCTCCCCATCACTTTTTTTCTGATTTCTTTTTATTATTTTTATTTTTTAATATTTTATTTTTATTTTATTTGTATACGTGCATTACCCGCATGTATGTGAGTGCACCTGTGTTGTGCAATGCCACGGAGTCAGAAGAGGGCTTCGTATTCCCCTGTAACTGGAGTTAAGGACAGATCATAGCCACCATGTGGGTGCTGGAAATTAAACCTGGGTCCTCTGCAAGAGCAGTCAGGGCTCTTAACTGCTGAGCCATCTCTCCAGCCCCTATTATTTTTATTTTATGTATATGCATTGCCCATTGAGATCAGAAGAGGGTGTCAGATTCCCTTGTGTATGAATGTATTGCCTGCATGTATATAAGTGCACCTGTGTCATGCATTGCCCATTGAGATCAGAAGAGGGTGTCAGATTCCTGGAACTGGGGATACAGACAGTTGTTAGCCACCATGTGGGTGCTAGAAATGGAACTCTGTTCCTCTGCAAGAGCAGGCAGCGCTCTTAATCACTTAGCCATCTCTCCAGCACTGTAGAGAATTTTTTCTTAGATAAATGAAACAACGGAATGTAGGTTTTATATAAATAGTGGCTACAATGTATTAGTAAGAGAATGCAAATAAAAGCATATTTGTCCATATTCTAACATGTTTCTGATCCATAATTATTTAGGTCCATTGATAAAAAATTCAGGTGTTAGGACTGAATATGAAGTATTCTACTTGTCCTCAAGGATGATTTTTGAAAGTCTGTCCTCTAAGTAATGAATCTAAACATTGAGACATATTTGGAAAATGAGGGTTTTGACTTAATATATGGATGAATCAGCTGATGGATTTTATAATTTGATTGCAGTTTTGAAAAGAAATGGAAATATTTGAAATTGGGGCCAGATTGTAGGAAGTATGTCACTGGAAATATATTCTTGGGAGCTGTAGATTTTTCTTCTATGCCCATATTTACTGGTCATCAAGAAGTGAACAGCCTTGTCTTTCACAGCACGCTCCTGCTGTCAGAGTGATTTGTCCCATCATAGGCTTATAGCAAAGAAGTCAGCAAATCATGGATTGAAACTATAGGAACTATGAGCCAAAAATGAGTGTTTCTTCAATGAAATCTTTCTCTGAAATATTTACCACAGTGACAGAAATCTATCACACCAAAAAGACAGAGAACTGCTTATATTTCAAGAGGCCAACAACTACAGAAAGCGTTTACATTTTATTACTTAATGCATTAGAACTGATTTCTAAAATATTAACAACTATAGAGCTTTAAATATTTTTATTGATTCTTTGAGAGTTTCATATCATGCATTTTGATCATGTTCAGGCTCCTTCTGCCATGGACCCTCCACTCTCCATTCCTGCAGGCTTCATGTCCTCCATTATTATTTTTTTTTAAAAAGGCTTATCCCATCTAATTTGTGTTTCCCCAAAGCTTTTGGTGTGAGTCCATCTCTTGAAGTCTGGTCAACCTACCAGGAAGAACACCCTTAAAGAAAACTGACTCTCACTCTCCCAGTAGCTATCTATTGGCAGTGGACCTCCACGAGGGCTGGAGCTTCTCACAAACCTCCCCAGCTATGCTGAATTCCTATCTGTCTTGGTCTTGTGCATGTTTTGTGCATGCTATCAAAAGTGATCTATAGTTATACGTGCAACTGACCTCTTGTGTCCAGAAAACATAGCATGGCTTCCTTATAGTCATCCACCACTTCTGGTTCTTACAATCTTATTCTATGCATGTTGACCATTTGTGAATCTCTGTGTTAATCACCTACTGGTGAGAGTTGAGAGGTACACTAATATATGGATACAACAGTAAGTCATTAGGAATTGATTTAATACTGTGTTCACTTAGCAGAAAAATAGTAGTAGGTTGTCCCTTTCAGCCTGTGACCTGTCTAGTCACAAGTTTTTGACATGGATAAAACTATCTGGTCTGAGCTCCGTATTTTGAAGTGGGCCTTAAACCCCATCAGAAAATATTTGTCTACTTGCATAACGTTTTTGCTGCTATTACACCGTGGGCAAAGCTTGGCAGGCCAGTCATATTTGTAGCTGGCAAGGTTCACAACTGGGTAAGGCTGATGAAAAAATGTATCTGCACATAGTAAAGCTTTAGGGACAAAGCCATCTAAGTCCTTTGTAAATGAAGCTGAGATTCTGAACAGAGAGCTACAGGATTTGGTGTTTACTCTGCTTAGTTTTGGTATTGTTTTGATCCAATTTTCTTACCTATGCCCCCATTCCTCTATTTTAGAATGGAAATGTATATTCTGGGCCATTGGATGTTGGAAGTGTATAATTTGCCTTTCAATTTAGCAGAGTCCCAGTTAAGAGATTCCCTTGAGTTTCCAAAGAGACTTTGGACCTGTGAACAGTGCTGGGACTGTCAAAGACTTAAAGACTTTTGAAATTGGACCAAATGCACTTTTATATCATGTAATGGTCAGGAAACTCTTGGGCCCAGAGATGAAATATTGTGCTTTGAGTAACAAATGTCCTGTATGGGCTCACATATTCAGCTAGACACCAATTGGTGGCATGGCCTCAGGAGGTTAAGGAACCATTAGGCAGTATTACTGAATAAAATACATCATTGAGGGTTTATAGCTTCACAATAGTTCCTTTTCTCTTTCTCTTCTTACTTACATCAAAACTTTTGGTCTATTTGAATTGACTTTTATGCAGGGCAAGAGAGGTATGATCTAGTTTAATGCTTCTGTTTGTGGAAATCCAATTTCCCCACCACCATTAATTAAAGAGACATCTTTTCTCCAAAGTGTATGTTTGACACCTCTGTCAAAACTGGGTGGCTGTAAATATGTGTGTTTATTTAGGGATTTTCTATTCAGTCGCATTGGTATACATGTCTTTTGTGCTAGTTACATGTTGTTTTGTCACTATGACTTTGTAGTAGTAATTTGAGACTATGTATTGTGATACCTCTGGCATTGCTCTCCGTTTTAGGGATTTCTTTAGCTATTAGATTTTGTTGGTTTCTATTTGAAATTTTATATTAATAAAGCCTATGAGATCAAGAGAAATGAAAAATTTCAAAGTCCATCTGGGCCTTAGTGAATTAGAACCTGCATTCTCAAACTGTGTCAAACTGATATGTTTGAACATTAAATTTGCCCAAGCACTGATTGATGTTTCCATAGACTTGTGCAACTGTAACCCATCTCTGCATCTCTTTCTTCTACTGATTAATATTCTTAGTTATTTTTCTAACCCATGTCAGCAAATTTTCAGGCTTATTTTAATAAAACAACATTCCCAAAATGCCTAATATCTTCATCCTCAGACTCTCATATACTGCAGTAGAATAAATAATGCTCACACAACATAACTCAAGGTGCCATATTAAGATTTGCTCATAGGGTGACTATGTCATCAACTCCATTTTCTAGAAAAATTTGATTGTACTCTTTCTAATTTGAGTCATTACATCCTTTTCATTTTTGCTAGATTATCTTTATTTAGAATGATGCAATTTGAGAATGATTGTCAAATGCCCTTTTTTAGCTATAGTCCTTGTTCAGCTTTTATACAAACCGGTTGATTGGCAGTTATTTTTCTACTATTGTCTATACAATCCCAAACACTCAGACAAGTATTGTCACAAACATTCCACATACTTTCCCTTCCTTGAATTCACTGCCAGCCTGCTGTGCTTGTTCTGTGCTAATGTGACATTACTGTCAAAATTTTTCATTTTGGCCATCAGTAAGCATTTTATTGCAATTTTCTATGTCAGCTAAGTAAAATGCTCCAGAATGCTTTGTTGCTCAGTTGATATCATGAGACTAAAATGACCTTTGTATTTCTGATACTGTTTTTCCATATACACTGCATTTGGTATTTCCTTATACATGCACTTATATGACACAATATTAAATAAATAGTAAAGGAATCACTTAGTATAATTCATTTTTAAAGCTTAATTTATTCAACTAGCCATAAATATTCTTGCATTCTGCCTGCTAGCAGAAAGTATTTTATTTAAAATATTTTATTTGTTATTTTTTATTTGTATGCATGAGCATACTGTCTTCATGTATGTAAGTGCACCCATCTCATGCAATGTCCTTGTATGCTAGATGAAAGCATTGGATACTCTGGAACTGGAGTTACTGATTGTTGTTAAAAACTATGTTCCAAAGGCCAAAAATGTCAAAAGTATTTGAGAGCTCTATCTAATCTAGAAAAGGATTTTAGGGTTACCTCTTCAGAGGGGGGAATGTTAGAGTAGCAAAAAACCACATTTAAAAAAGAAAGGAAGGAAGGAAGGAAAGGAAGGAAGGAAGGAAGGAAGGAAGGAAGGAAGGAAGACGAAGTTGTCAAAAAAAAGTGATGGGGTGATATGGGAGGTGTTGGAGGGGAGGGGCTAGGCATGGATTTGATCAAAACACCTTATATGCATTTATGAAATTCTCAGTAAAGTTTCTTTAAAGTTAAAAAAAAATGGGTGCTGGGAACTGATTCGAGCTACTGTGCAAGAGCAGCCAATGATATTAACCACTGAGTCATCTCTCCAGCCCACAACAATTTCATTAAAATATCCTATTTTTGAAACCCAAATCAGTCTGTTTCATAAAGCAGTATATTTTGCATATTTGTTTGTTTAGAAAAGAAAAAAGGGAAATATTTGGCCTTATAAATTAGGATCTGGTCATAAGACTCTTGATGTATGCCCAACAGACTCATCCTATCAAAGAGATACTTGTACAGTCATGTTTGTTCTGCTCTTTTCACAATAGCTAAGAAAGGGGAAGAAAGTAAATGGCCCTCAACTGATGAATGCCTAAGGAAAATGTGGTATTTTACTCAATGTATTTCTACTCAACAATAAAGAAAAACAAAATCATGAAATTTGCAGGTAAATTAATAGAACTAGAAACTGTTATACTAAGTGACTTAAGACAGACTCAGAAAAACAAGCAACATACATTCTCTCTTGCTTGTGGATCTTAGCTTCAAACACTTAGATATGAGTATATATTCCAATATTACAGAAGAAGGCAGGAAAATGGAAAGGAACCATGATGATAAAGAAGAAGAAGGGGCTCATGAGAGGGAGATAGTAGGAGACAGGTGTTATTAAGGGAAAAAGGGGGAAACTGGGGAGAGAGTAGAGAGGGTTATACATGGGGAGTGAGAGTAGATAAATTTAATGCTTAGATGGTATGAAATACCATAAGGCAATATATTAACTCAAAGTCCTATTAAAAAATACACATACATGTGTATAGCTGAAGGCTATATAATAAAAAAAAACACATTGCCAGGTGGGAGAAATCTTCCTTTGAGTTGTTCCTCAGAGTAGTTCAAGAGACTCCCAAAGTAAGGCAGGCTATTCCCACAGTCCTGCTTTTCTCCCAGAACCTGAAGAGTAGACCCTATTGCTGTAGACAGGACATAATTTGGACACAGGATTTGGTTTAGTGGGGTTTGAACTGACCTGAAAGCCTCCTCCCTGGAGACTAGCTCTCATAGTTCTAGAGGACACTATGAAAGTGTTAAGAGAGAAAATCAATCAATGATCCAACCTAGCTGTAAAGCCTAATAACCACAGCAATGACAGGTAGCAAGCTATCTCTATTGTTGCAGGAGTGACACTTTTATATTGGGGGTAATCAACACCTGTCTCATTGGGATTAAGGCCCTCTCTAACTGAGAGAGAACTCATTTGTGATTCTATAAACATCCAACATATGTGTGTAGGGTTCATAGATCCTAGAGAAAAGCCTATTTTTGCCACATCCCTAGATGAGTAATTTCTTACTTTGTTCTAAATATTCACTTTCATATTTACAGCAAATGTGCCTCTTATATTCATCAAAGAAGCTTCTTTTTGCAAAAGATGGATACAGAGTTCTAGAGCTGGTCAAATGCAGAGAGTAAGTGTCTGTGAGACTTAACCCTAAGTGACAAATCTTCAATGCAACTCTACACATAAGTTGAATGAATTCCTCAACTCTCACCAGAGACATTTTCTTACACAACATATGGTGATTAACACAGAAATCCACAATTGGTCAATGTGCAGAGAACAAGAGGCCACAGAGTGTTCATGTTTCACTAGGAAACTTATTTAAAAAATTCTGCCTCCCCAGGGTCAGGCATCATTGCAGAAGAGGAGTCAGAATGATTGCATGATTCAGAGGGGTTGAAAGACCATCTAATAAACAGTCTTCCAGACAGCTTGTCAGTTAAACATATAAATTCACAGCAATGATTACAGCATGCACAAGTCCTATGGAAGCTCAAAACAGACAAAATCCCAACATAGACATGGGGAAGTGGGTAAAAATTCCCAACCCAAACTAAGGAACTTTTGGCAGTTGATATGTGCTGGGAAGGGTAACGACAGTCTATAAGACTACAAGGGATGGGACTTATGGTAGGCCCAGTGAATGGACTCACACTGAAGGACATTTATAAATACTAATAAAACACTTTAGGATGTGTTATATATGTGAAAATACATTAAATTGGGTGGGGAGTAGTGGATAGTCAAGTGGACTTCCTTCACATGTACATGAACGCCTGTCAACCATCGAGGATCCTGTTCAGATGCAAGAGAGACAACCCCTGCTGCCTAGTGGACCTCTAAACCAGCCTAACCCCCACGTTGACCCTGTCCAACAGGAAGTAGCAAGATGACAACGGTGCCCCCATCCTATAACGCAAAAGGCTGGAATATTAGGCCATTATAGTGCCTCTATTTGGCATCACAATGTTGCAATATAACTTCACAATTTTACATTTTGACATCACAATGCTCCATTGTGCCATCACAATGTTGATGATAAACACCATTATCAAACTATATTGCATAAAAATCACAAAATTCAATAAAAAATACAAAAAAGAAAAAGAAAATAAAGGAAGCACATTTGGCCTTATAAAATTTAAGGCCAAATCAAAATTTGGCCTTGAAAATTTGATGTAATTTTGCTATCACTCCTAGTCTTCTGGCACTTAAAGCACTTCAGTAGCAACTAGAAAAAATCAGTTGGAGATAATCTTACTTTCTTAAGAACTGTGTAAAGCTAGTAATTTCAATTCACTCTTTTAAGTGTTTTAATTCACCCCTTTCAAAAATGGAATATGTGTTTCACAAACTATGTGCATTCTTCACCCCTCACTATATGAAATAAATTTATTTCTGCTCTGATTATTGTATTATAAACATATTGTGGTTTAACATGAAGTCTGAGCAAACGTATGATCAAAGTCTCTTCTGAATGGAGAATATTGTACCATTCATGGTTGGAAGCAATTTCAAGAAAAAAATGTGTATTAAACATAAGTAAAATAAAAATGATCATATCAGGTATTGACTGAGTTAACCCTCAAGGATCACAGACATTCCCTGCAAAGAAAAATAAATTTCCTTTAATTGCTTACTTTTAGAAATTATTGAGCCTTGTGAATTCTATTAGACATTTCTGAGGAGACACATAATCCTAAGTGAATGACTTTTTATTGAATTTTCATGATTTTCATGCAGTACAATTTGATGGTGTTTAGGTCCCCTCCCTTATCCATACTTCCTCTTATTTCCTTCTGCTCAGTTTAATGAACAGTATTACATACGCTCATGCACGCGCCCGCGCGCGCGCGCGCACACACACACACACACACACTTATATTTATTTAGGTTGGGATTTCTTACTTCCTCCTGGCTATGTGGCTATGCTGGGATTTTGTCTGGTTTGACCTTGCATGGGACTAGTGCATGCTGTCATCATTGCTGTTAATTTATATGTTTAACTGACAAGCTGTCTGGAAGACTCTGTTTATTAGGTGGTCTTTCAACCTCTGAGTCCATATGAGTAATCTGACCACCTGTCTGGAAAACTCTGTTTCCTTGTCCCCATCCACAACTTCCAGGCCTTACAACCTTTCCACTATCCTTTTTGCAATTATCACTGAGCCTTGGGAGGAGTTTGATATAAATGTCCTATTCAAAGATGGGTACTCTTTAGCCACTTGCTCTCTGCACATTAGTCAGTTATGTGTTTCTCTGTCAATCAGCATCTGCTTCATAAGGAAACTTCTCTGTTAAGACTTGAGATATACATTAATCTATGGGTATAATAATAAGCTATTAGAAATAAATTTAAAATTATAACCATTTAGTAGAAAATGAGTATAAGATTCTTCTCTATGCTATGTGTCTAGGCTCAGGTTCCTAAGCCTTCTGTAAATGTCACGTATAGGCTCCTTCCTAGGAGAAGACTGTATATTCAGTTAGAGAGTGGTTCTCCCATAATATTTGTATCACTGTTACACTGGTGGACATATATTGCCAGGAAAACTGTTGTTCAAATTCAAAGGATTCACAGCTGGGTAAGGTTGATTATTATTTTTTTCTTTCCTGAAACATGTATAAAACCTTCCAGCATTCTGAATGCCATTAGAAATGAAACTCTGAATTTATCATCAGCTTGATTAGAAAAATGACTTTTAAGACAGGTCTTTTTTACTATGTATTATTGAGAGGTCACTGTAGAATATGGTAGTCCTATGAGGCCATTAAACATCTGAAATATGCTTATTTCAGACCCAGTTCTTCAAATATAAAAATGTCTGGTGCACTTGAGAACTTAATTTGAAAAAAAAGAGGAATGTATAATATTCTATGGATAAGTTCTGAACAGATTATACATTGGACTTGCACTATTTTGACTATATTAAGAATTTTTATTATTAAAATCAGTTCCAGGTAGTTTCCTTTCATCTCTTTTGTGTGGCCTTGAGGAAGCAAAGATTATATATCTGTGATCCCCATTTTTGGTTCATAGCTTATTTCTTTGCTGTACTGATTCTTATTGTTTCTGAAAAGAATTTACTTTGTTTCACAATTGGTTAAAATTACTTAATTTCAAAGTTGATAAGTGAAAAATTTTTGATCTTCATTGTTTCTGTTAGCAGCTGAGGCAGAAGGAAATGTGCATGTCTAATGTGGTTTGAGATTATGAGAATATATAAAACAGTGTGTTTGATAGTTCAAGGCTTTTTATTTTCTATTCTAGATGTCAGAAAATGAAATACAGAGACTAACAAAGGAGTTAAAGTTTAAATGAAAGATAGAAAATCTTTCCCCTGAGTAATCTTTGAAAACCAATGACCTTGGCATTTAGTTACCACATCTGTGGCTAAACTTAGGTAAATTTTTTATAATAGCAGGGGAAATAGTTTTCTCTCAAAAGGAAGATTAAAAATAAATTAGTACTAGTCTCTTTTATCTTATTAAAAACAAATCTTTGCTAGCTATTGAATGAAATATGAAATAACCAGTTTAGAAAAACTGAGAAATAACAAAAGCTCTAGTACAAAGGGAAAAAAAAATAAAGAAATGAATTGCAAGTTTTCTTAGCAGTGATTTGCATAGGTATTCCGTAAAGCAGAATTGCTACTGAATCTTGTGTAGTTAAGTGGCTTTGCTTAGACATTTTATTGACAATTATAAAGCATTTTTCCATTAGAAAACCAATTTTCACTTAAGTGGTGAAATCAAGCTCAGACTTGATTGTTGTTGTTAGAAGGATTATGCTGTCAAATCAGATGAATCTATGTGATGGCAATTTTTTCATTTATACAAATACTGAAAATTATACAAATGTAAAAGCACAAAAATAAATTTCCAACATGAGCTAATAAACTTGTCTTTTATTTCTTTAATGAAAGTTGGAAAAGATTACAAAGAATTATAGAATATAATCTTTTTTTCATACTAAATTTTGAAAATTGATTCTTTTGTTTTTGTTAAACTGAAATGATATAATGATAGTGCTTTCTCCTAATATAGCTAAAACTTTTATAATTTAACACTGTAAAATGTTATCTTCAGAGTTTTTAATTTGGAGTGACTTTTTGTTCTTTGTAAAGTATATCATAAAACCACAAATACCCAATGAAACCGATTCAATTTCAAATATGCTTTGTTCTATGAATCTTATTTAAATTCTGATCATCTAATTTAGCTTTGAGATTGTTTTATTCCTGGTCTTCTAGCCTTGGATTTTTTTTTTTCAGCAAATTTAACTTATTTTCCTGGATTCTGAAACTTTCTGGCTTCAACTCTGCCCCTGAAAAAAATGAAATAAATACTCAAAAAAATGTGTAGTAGCTAATGAAATAGGCACCCTGACTCTTGTCATTAGTAAGCTGTTCTGAGCCAAAATTTCTGTGAACTGTATAATCCTGAGATGAGAGGATAATTATTCTCCACAAGAGATTCTGGCAAATAGCATGTGTTGTTTGTGTTGGCAGATAATACAACAATATGGATGGCTTTTAAGTTGTCTCATTTGGCGTAATCTAGAACAAAACATTTGGAATTGGGTTTAACATGCACTGGGCAGATGACTTCAAACTGAAGAACATCCTAAAAACTGGTATTCCTATTTGAAACAATGAAGTTAGACAATCCACAGAAGTAGAAAAGCACACAGGCAAGATTGGTGGTGGGAGGTGAAGTAGTCAGAGGACGGCAATGTGTGTAAGGCAAGGATCTATATTAGGAAGATGTTGGAAAGAAATGTGTCAATGCAAGTAGAAAATTTTAAAGAGATATGCATTAGAAGGCATATATATTAATACTTTTCTATAGAAATATATAGAGAGATGCTTTTATCTTTGAATGGTGTGTCTGGCAGGAACATCATAGTGTAAGCACAATGGATGTGTGAATAGTTAGTGTGTGGTAAATGGGTACTTCCCTTTCTGTGATGTGATAGGTACTGTGAAGAACTATTCAAACAAATGAAAAAAAAGAACACGTAGGGATGGTGAGATGACTCAGCAGGTAAATGTATTGCAGCTATGCCTGATGATCTGAGTTCCATTTTTGAGAACATGGTGGAACAAGAGAATTAACTTTCAAGAGTTGTCCTGGGACTTCTGTGTATATGTCACTTGATACAAACAACCCCGTACATAGACATACATACACACATAAATCAAAGTAATAGCATGACTTATTTAAAAAATACATAGTAGAAAATATTGGAATCCCTGGATATTAGTTTTGTCTTGACTGGTGGCTGAACTGAAAGTACAAAAATGCAGAAGTGGAGAGAAAATTGACATCTGGTCTAAAGAGATGGATGCTACTCACTGGGGAACAGGAAGGCCTGATTAGTATCTGGCAAGTTCTTGTACATGTACTAATGCAGGTCTTATTTCATACTTAGGGAGTTTATAAGTGCATATGGCATGAAGATGATCCTTATTAAATGATGCCAAGACACACACACACACACAAATACACATATATATCATATTAATCATGATAGATTGTTTACCTCAATGTTAGAACAAAATTCTTCACAAACAACTGTCTTACTGAGTATTTTGGTTATATAATCCTAAATAATAGAGTGTCTTGAAACTTTGTGGCTTAAAACAATAATTCATTTTCTCTCAAAATATTGTAGTTTGATTGGGCTCATCTGGACAATCTTAGTTGCAGTCTCTAGTGCTTTTAGTTAGAGGATGACTAGCAGGACTCATTTGGAAGTTCAGCTAGGCTGAAGGCCCAAAATAGCATCTTCCATTCCTATAAACAGCATCACAGCAAGATTGATAGGATGATGGAGGATGACTGGACATGTAACTCTTCATGCAGTCTCACTAAGTCAGTAGCTTAGTTTTGCTCACAATGTATCAGTTTCAAGAAGTCAGGCTTCTGGTTTTACCTAGGATGAGAGCTTTCAAAACAAGTGTCTCAAGAGATACAGTTAGAAGCTTCAAACCTAGCTTTGGATATCCTATATAGTCATTTCCAACTCTACATGGGAAGGAAATTACTATGACAAGATCTGAGCCTCAGAAAGTAAGATAAGGTTCCACCTCTCTATCTCACAAACAATATTCATAAGGAAGAAGGAAGCAATTCTTGATTTTTCTGTGTGGTTGAAGGAATTCTAGGATCAACCAGCTGATATGATTAGAGCATGTGGGTCTTTAGAAGGCATCCAAACATCACTGGAGAATTAACAGCAGCAAAGACATTTTAACAATTTCTACATATGACCTTTACTACCACACTTACCATGTAAGTAGGATGTGAGTCACCACAGATGAAATGGGTCATGTAATAAGGTATACATACACACAAACTATTCTGAAATCAGTGAAATTTTATCCAATTGGTCTAAGAGTCTACTTGACCAGAGGTTAGGATAGAAAATGATGGTATTTTTAAAAACTCATTATTACCTTGATTATCAGACAGGAACCACCCTTTGTGATTCTTGCATTTTTTTCTCATTTACATTTATCTTCTTTCCTTTTATTTACATTTTCTTCATT
This sequence comes from Nannospalax galili, assembly GCF_000622305.1. Classification (NCBI taxonomy): domain Eukaryota; kingdom Metazoa; phylum Chordata; class Mammalia; order Rodentia; family Spalacidae; genus Nannospalax; species Nannospalax galili. The sequence continues at coordinate 3,630,569 of NW_008339910.1, read as the reverse complement.
TTTACCTACTTGGAACCATTTTTAATTGAATGTCTATCACATATCAATCCCTGTCATAAGCATAGAAAAGCAGTAGTTAAAAGAACTAAGATTATTCCTTACTTTATTAAATAATTTTACAGTGAAAAACATAGCATTGATAAGGTAAAATATTACACATCTTAATAAAACAAGATAAATTGAACTTTATATATAAAATGAATTAACATTGGCATATGATGAGCTATATAAAGATTGACTGCATGCTGCTATGAAAACCTGTAATGAAAAGACTTACTCCTGTCCCATCCTATATATTTGGAGCATTAAATTCCATATCCATTTTGAGACACTAAAGGAAAATTTCCCATTGGGAAGGAATGAGACACTTCTCTTGCAGAAGGAGCTGTGTCTCTGAAGCCCACACCTCTGTGCATAAAGCATCTCAGCATGCTACAAGGGTATGCTCAGCAGCAGGCAGAGCTTTAGAGCCTGCTCCCTTGCTGTGATGCTTAGACCCACATTCGTAAGACCACAGAAGGTGAATGGATAGGTTGCTCCACATGCTTCTTTAACTTTGATGAAAATTGTGTTTTCTTAAATTATGAAATGTGTTTTCTTCTTACTTCCTAGTTTAGATGCTGTGATATGAAATAATGGTGTTTGTAGCTAAGCTAATAAGGGCATTTGTAGCCCTGCTCATAGTGATAAAGTAGGAGAGATTTTATTCCAGCTGGATGAATAGAGAAAATTACAGGCACCTTGAACACATCACTATGTTCTTGAAAAATGCATACAGACTTGCTCTTTCTCATTTATTTCCTAAATAATTAATTCCTTATACTTGAATTCATGCCAGAAGCATTTTTAAAACTGATATAATGTCCAAATGGCCAGGGAACCTGAGATGATGAACAGCCCATACTCATTAGGCTTTTCTAGAATTTCAGAGTCTAGCATGTGCAAAAATAATGCACAGAACCATGCAAACAGTAATGGACCTGGCTTTGACTACAGATGACTTGATAAAGAAAATCTAATATCTAAGCTGGAAAGTCTTTGTCCTTGGCAATGAGAGTGATGATCCTGAGCCATCTTTGTGGACAGGATGAGTTGAACTGCATAACATATATGGACAGTACCCAGTATTGATAATAGATCTTTGCAATTTGCATGCATCTCTCTGACTTCCCTTTGTTGCCCAAAGTACTGTGCTGATGAATGACAGTCCCTGGGGCCTAAGGAAGTATTTGGTTTCTACAAAATCCTTGTTCTATGCCCTTGTTCTCTGACTTCCCTTTGTTGCCCAAAGTACTGTGCTGATGAATGACAGTCCCTGGGGCCTAAGGAAGTATTTGGTTTCTACAAAATCCTTGTTCTATGCCCAGAACTGAGAGTTTGCTTGACCTTTGTAAGATCAGATGATGCAAGAAGCTATGAAACACATAGAAGCAGAGATTAGGGAAGTATTTGCCTGTCTAGAAAACAGATCCAGAAGATGTGGAAACAATAGCCATAGTAGTAGCTGCCTATGGACCCAGGGGCCAACAATAATTCAGCCTTTGGCCTTTGGCATCCCTGTTCCTTTGAGAAGGGTTCCAGAGAAAGCAAGGGTATACAATTTACTGTGATTTGGGAGTTAAGAATCTGGCAGTTGTTGGACACCTATCGTCATAGAAACATGTCTCTATTCGAAATGCAAATCCTGGATCCTGGGAAAAGAAGGCCCAATATTGAAAGACCTGAGAGCTATGTTTCATTACTGCACACAGCTGGTCAGCACGTCAGTTCAAGAAATTGTGGACTTTCAACTGTATTAGTTATTTTTCTATGTCTGTGACAAATATCTCACAAGAGCAGCTTAAAGAAAGAAAGACTTATTTGGCTCACAGATTGAGAGTACCATCACGACAAGAAAGTTATATGGTGCCATCTTGTCATACCATGTCTTCAGTCAAAAAAGCAGAGAGAGGAATGTTGGCATTCAGCTTACTTTCTTTTTATTCAGTCTGGGACTCTCGCCTCTGAAATAGTGGCACTCACATTTGGGGTGTGTTCATTTCCTCTGTTAAACCTGTCTTAAAACACCCTAATCGACATATACAGAGGTACATTGACAATGAATATTAACTATTATATATACCGAGCTCTGTATAGTTTTTCTCATGTGAATTTGCAGGTCTTCCTGAAAATCAAAACACAGAACAATTCCCAAACATATCCTTCCTTATAATCACAGACACCTGAATGTCATGTCAAGAGTATTATGTATATGAAATTTTCTTACTTTTTGATTTTTTAAAAATATTTTATTATTTTTATTTTATGTGTGTGAGTGTATCGCCTGCATGTATGTGAGCACACCCATGTCATGCAATGCCACGAATGTCAGAAAGGGCTTTGGATTCCCCTGGAACTGGAGTTCAGGATGGTTTGTAACCACCGTGTGGATGCTGGGAATCGAACCGGGATCCTCTGCAAGAGCAGTCAGTGCTCTTAACCGCTAAGTCATCTCTCCAGACCCTAGTTTTGGTTTTTATTAAATAAAAGATTGCAAGGAAGGGGTGTCTCATAACAACTAGGGCTGTAGGAAATATCTGTGAACTCTCATCTCCCTCTCCTCATTGTGCACTCATTGTGTTAGACTTGAGGACAGCTAGGAAAGGTCAGAGGTGGGGACCATCACACTTCCTGAAAGACTCATTGGGTAAAAGGTGAGCATCCTGGACATAAAACTAGAAGTCTTGCTGAAAGCTGAGGGCAGGGCCACATAGCTTTGATATGGCCTAGGCCACAGGGAGTTTTTAGGTGTTAATAATGAAATCAGGCAGTTAGTAGTCAATAAAATGAAGACCTCATTCCTATAATGCCAACTACCTGATGGAGCTTAGAAGAGGTAGAAAAACACTTGTTAAGAATTGCAGCTATGACACACACTTTAATTTCATACTGTTAAGACACTGAGCAAAGGACTCACATATGCTATACTAGAACTCCTGGCCAATCTGAACCATGAGATCATGTTTGTGCTGTTTCAAAGAGGGAAACTATTACTAGGAAGCAGTAGCTATAATTTCATAATGCACTATAATTTTATTCAGGGCACTAAAAGAATAACCAGTAAAGGTGTTTAGAGTAATTTTGAAGGCTCAGAAAGAGTGAGAGTTATAGATTTTAATTTTTATCCTTTTTTAAAATTTGCCAGAATTATGACCTTGAGGGATCAATTAATTCATCCTCAGAATGAAATATCTAGACACTAAAACATATAGAGCTACCAGGTCATCCTCGCAGCTCTGTTGTTTTACTGGAGGCTTGAGAACTAAGCTGTGCACTATGTCTTGGCATTTACTCCAATATATATTGTGTTGTTTAATTTTTTTTAATGATAAAGAATATATGTGAGCTGTTGCTAGCCAATGAGCTTTATATCAAGGAACACTTTAAATTTTTATACCTATGGGGCAAAAACATGAGAGTGATGATTCATTTTGTAACACTTATTTTACATTGTTATTTGGATGTGTTTTAGCGGCATGTGCCAACTCCAAGGTTACACTCACATCTAAAATATATTTAGTTTTCTTAGATAAAAATTGAGCTTTCTGAGTCTTCTAGAATTTTTAGGGTGTGGAAAATTCTGTTTTGATGATGATAGTTAAATGTTATTGTAATAACAGAAATCATCTCTCTACAAGTCAAAGAAATAAGCACTAAAAGGTTATTTGCATTTGGGTGCATTTGAATGTGCTGTAACTCACAATTTCAAAAATGCAAAAGCAACACTAATGTTTGGTAATATATTTGAGTAGAAATTATTTGATTTATAGAAAGCCAGCAGCTATACATTTTAATACATAATCAATCAGGTCTATAGAGTATCTACAAAGTCCATGCAATTTTGCTGTTTACTTATTAAGTACCCACCAAGACCAAATCTGAGGAAAGAAAGGTCTATTATCATGTATATTATACATTCTTATTGTAAAAAATGGCTGTATCTTGTGAGGATACTGATAATGAAAGGCTTTTTTTTTTTTTTTTACATTTTATTTTTAAGTCCTCCACAGAGAATAGCCTTGAATTTTACTAACGCAGATTTTACCTTTCTTTGAGTATATATACAATTCTTTTCTTCTCTACCAGTTACTCAAATGAGAAGCTGGACAAGAAGCCAGATACTAAGATGAAGTTGTTATTGTCTTTGTCTATATCTTTCTTTGAAGTTTGTTTTGCTTTGGAGTGCATAGGTAAGGTTTTCTTTTCATTGAAACCAAAGCTTTAAAAAGATGCTCTGAAAACAATAATAGAAATTAATCTTAGCATGCTCTGCTTTATCAGAATTTCAAGAAACCATCTATGAAGCATTATTGACGGAGCAGCTACAGAACCTTTTCTTTCCAAATTAACTGAATTGTTACATTAGCATTGTTCCAGTTTGAATTGCTACCTAAAGTCTTTGGTAGAAAGTATGTGCTCCAGTCTTTTGGGGGTTATTGGTCTCATTTTCATATTGTCATCTCATTGACAAATTCTGTCGTGCTTGATATTATTATGTCACTATCATCAACAGAAAATAAATGGAACTTCTAAGCAAATGTGCTTATGGTATGCTCAGTGAGTATAAATGATTGTCCATATGTCACTATCATCAACAGAAAATAAATGGAACTTCTAAGCAAATGTGCTTTAAGTCTTGTGGTATGCTCAGTGAGTATAAATGATTGTCCAACAAGCATGCCATAGAGCACTCATCAAAGAAGCTTCTTTTTGCAACAGATGGAGGCTACAGCAGAGCACAGAGAACATAGGCCTGGGAGATACCCAGTACTAGGTGACACAGCTGCAGTCGAATCTCTACAACTAAAGTTTATGGAACATAGTGGAATAAGGGGTAGAGAGAGAGGGCTAATGCACCACTCAACTCTCACCAGTGAGGCTTCCATGTACATCAGAGTGCGATGCACACACAACTGGCCAGGTTTTGGAGAATAAGAGACCATAGAGTATAGGCTGAGACTCCTATATGGAACTACACCCACCCATGGCTCAGGGATCATTGTAGAAGAGGAGGTGGAAAGATTGTAAGAGCCAGGGCTGGTTCATGATTAAGGGAGGTGGAGGATTCCAGGCCTCTGGAGGCTTGTTCATGTGAACCTGTGGCAGCAGTGATGTTGAGCATGGGACCCATGTCAGCTCAATTAAACAAGGGCCCAAAGGGGAGGTGAGAAATAGTTGGCAGGCCAGCACTAGATTGAAAACTATTTGAGACTGATTTCTGCTGGGTGAGGGAGAGTATGAGTTATATAGGACTCCTGGATGGGCTGATTAGACTCCAGTGGAAACTTTTACACTGAAGGACATTTGGGTACAAACATCTGAATGAATAGGACTCAGCATATATGCCAGAGTGCATAGGGTTCAGTGGGAGAATAGGAGGAGGCACTGATGGAGGAGGAGGTATGGATTTGAGTGGGTAATAGTGTATGAAATTTTTAAAAAGCTCAATAAATAAAAGGCTTTGTACAACTACCTGCAAGACAAGCGTGGACTCAAGCAAGCAGTCTTACATACCAAACACCCCATTCCCGATAGTATGAGATTTGAAAGACAGAATGAGACAGTAAACAACGTGAAGTCTTTCTCAAAAGATTAGTGTAGGTTATAATATAAGGAGGGGTCTATTGTTGTACTTGCTTTTACAGATAAATTACAAAAGGGAAAAACAACCCCCCCCCAAGCTCAGACAGCTTATAGCTTGGACTCATTATGAGATCTGTCCTGCTTCCTACTACAAAAATCATTTTTGTTTTGTTTTCATTTGAGTGTGATCTGAGGTATTCCCACAGTTCCAGAGAATTCTCCACAAGTCTGAAAGGATTGGAGTTGGAAACTACTCAAAGCTGCTCTTATATTTGTTTAAAACTGTACAGAATATGTGTTTTTACATTGTTATTACTAATTTTTAAATCTTACAGTATATTTTTATTTCTTGCCTTTGCCATATTTCAAGGATATAAGGAAGATATGAGGATCTGTATAACAAAGCCATTGAATTATTTTCTCTTCCAACAAATTTTAAGCATATTTTCATATATTAATGCATGAAGAAAGAGGGATAGGAAGAAAAAGAGATAAAGAAGCAGAGGAGGCAAAGAGGGGAGAGAAGGGAGAGGGAGATGGGAAGGAAAGATAGAGAGGAGAGGGAGAGAGAAGAGAGAGAGAGAGAGAGAGAGAGAAAGAGAGAGAGAAACTACTCCTACACTTTTATGGCTTCTATGTCCCCAGAATAAGGATTTTAGAATATATGATTATCTGTTTAAATGTGATGATATTTTATTCTCCTCATACATTAAAGCTTTGTGGGTATATGACTGATAGTAAACAAATTTATTTTTAAGTTAAAAAAATTTTTTTGGTCTTTTTGAGGCAGCCTCTCCCTGTAGCCTCAGCTGGCCTGGAGCTTGCTATGTAGACCAGGCTGGTCTTGAACTCACAGAGCTCCACCTGGCTCTGCCTCCCGAGAGCTGGTATTAAAGGTATGTGCCACCATGCCCAGCTAGTAAACAATTTTATATCCAAATTGCTGGGAACACTATTTTTTCATCAAATTCTAGGCATAGAATGGAATGAATATACATATATATTATATATGTACATATATATTATATATACATATATATATTATCATTTGAAATTCTTTGGGACCTGGAAAATTTCTGGCTAGACTATAAATCTTTGCAGTCTTTGGGAAATGCGTGTTAGAGGGTCAAGGACCATGCTAAATAACTAGAAATAGTATTAATAAAATCACTGTGTCACTTTGCTTGGAATATGAGGAAAACTTGGTTAAAAATGAAGAGTTCATAGATATGACACATTAATCAACATAGTAGAGCATCCCATAGCAGGTGAGTTAGCAATGATGTTTTGCCTGTAGGTGGCAGCAGAGAATGTTCTTACAGCTGGAAGACTGTTGCCTGTGAAGAGAGAATCTGGGATAGCCGAGTATTGACAGCACGTCTATCACAGGTGGGAACCACGGCAACAAATGAAGAGGGAAGATATGAAAATCCAAAGTAGAGCCTCAGTTTAAGTTCATATAAATCACATATATGCAAGTGTCAACTAAGAATTAGCTTGCAGAATTCCATACCAATTATGAGATACTAAGGAATCAACCCAGGCCTTCACATAGTTATTCTAAAAGCTCTCAGAGCATCCTTCATCCACTGCCTAAGACACTGAGCCTACAGAAAGGAGACCCATGTTTGCACTCCTCCTCTGCCATTCTTATGTAGTTTAATGTGGGATAACACTGAACTTCAGAGGCTTCATTTTGAATTTCAGATTCCTCCAGCTTCAGCATTTGATGGTTTCCCAATCAAACTTTATTCTGGATTTTTGTCTGCCTTTAATAGAAGCTATCTCATTTTGTGGATTCTGATTTTCAGTTTACATGTACTGTAAGAAAAAAATTTCACTTACTGAATAGACCACAGGGCTATAATTGGACTTTGATTTGAACATAGCTTTTTTTTTTTTTTTTCTAAGCGATCTTGCTTCACTGTGTTCCTGTTCCCCTTGAGTCAGGTCCATTACTCATTTTAGTAGCTTAGTTTGTCTTTTGTCTCTTCCTACAATAAATTTCCCAATCCAAGAAAATTCTGGAGTTTGGATATCTTAACTGTGATGGAGAACAGTACAGTTATTTGTTTATTAATTTAAGGCCCACTGACTGTTTCTAGCCTATAGAGAATAGAAATCATGAAAAAAGAATTCTAGGATAGTTTGTTATTTAATGTAAACAAATAATTCTATACCAGTTAAAAAACCATAAAGCATTTACTGAAAATATCCAGGTTTAGCTGAAAAGAGAAAAGATGGCACATCATATTAAATATCTGAATTTAAAGAGTTAGCTTGGGGCTTTTCATGTCTCTTTCCACTCACCCCTGCTATACAACTTTCACAGGAGGAACTCATATGATTTATATTGTTTTAGTATTTTCATCATATATTAATTGGCAAATAATTTTTATCTATCTACTGTAGATTCTGTCTTGCATATCTCCATTTTGCACATAGACCACTATAATGTGCCCATGTAGACACATTTGTAGTCATGTGGATCACACATCCACATGCATTATGAATTGTGGAACACCTCTGCAATTCTCATAGGGATTTACTTTTAACAGTGATCATTGCAAATATCATTCTCTTTTTTATATTTTATTATTATTATTTTATGTGTCTGAGTGTATTGCCTCCATGTATGTGAGTGCACCTGTGTTGTGCAATGCCTCAGAAGTCAGAAGAGGGCTTCGGATTTCCCTGGAACTGGAGCTAAGGATGGTTCATAGCTGCCATGGGGGTGCTGGGAATCGAACTTGGGTCCTCTGCAAGAGCAGCCAGTGCTCTTAACCACTGAGCCATCTCTCCAGCCCCAATCTCTTAAAATAATGTGATTTGGGGTACATAATAATTAAAGCAGCTTATGTTTAAGCACTTCCCACAACTTCTTAGTTTCTAGAAGCTCCTGGAATATAGATTGTCCTGTGAAAAGACACCAGATTTTATCATAGATTCATTATCTACTCTTTGTACTCTAAGTAATGCTTAGGCTTCTGAGACTTTATATCCACTTTTTTCAAAAAAATGAAATTCAGAAAATTTTGCCACAGTGATCCTTACAGGAGTCCACAGTTGAAAGACCTTGAAAAGAGACTGAACTTTTAAAGTGTTTGGGTTTTTAAGGTTGTGGGACTTTTAAAGTTATACTTTTTTTTTTTTTTTTTGCTCTTTTTGATACAGGGTCTCCCTGTAGCCCCAGCTGTCCTGGAACTCACTATGTAGACCAGGCTCACCTTGAACTCACAGGGATCCGCCTGCCTCTGCCTCCGAATACTGGGATTAAAGGCATGAGCCACCACGCCCAGCTAAAGTTGTACTTTTTATGTTATTATATTAATATTAACATTGTGCCTTGGGGATAAAAAAGAAATGTCCTCCATTATGGTTTTTGATCAATGATTATACATATTGTCTGAATAATTTTCCTTCCTGTGGGCCTGTTTAACTTTGTCAGGTTCTCAGTATTCTAGCCACACTCTACTAGATGCCAATGTGCTTCTCTAATTATAACAACCCGAAATATCTTCAAGACATTGCCAAACACCCTTGGGGCAGGGCAAAATTGCCCCTAGTTGGGAAACATTTGGCCTTAGGGTATGTGAAGACTAAATAGTAATAATATTTGGCAATACAATATATGGAAATGACTGATCACTAATTGGTTTCCTGTTGGATATCACACCCAACTTTGAGTTTGTTTCTTTTGGGCAGTAAGATCAAACCATACAAAGGAACAAGCCAGGAAGCAGGAACCTTGTGATCTTTAGGAGGAATTTACAGGGTCAATGAGGTGGAGTGAGGCATGAAAGCAATCTGGATAATGCATGTTTGTTGGCTTATTTAAAATTGTGACACTGAATATATGAGTTCTTGTTGTTTACACAAAGCCTTGAATCAGCAGAGAGAGGGCCTATTTTGGTTATTTTACAATATTTTAATCAAATATTTAATCTGGAGAGACAGAAGTAATGTACCATATGGTATTAGTCAGTGGCCATGCTGGGAAGTTTCAGAGTAACAAATACAACAAAAAAGACAGCGCTGTCTGGGAGACTGTCTGCTTGAGAGAAATATACGTTACTACCCGTGATCTGTTTGTCTTTCTTCAAAATCTTAAAAATGTCTCCCTAGAAAAGATTTCAGTTATCAATGGACTCTTCTCTGCTGTTGTTTTATTGCATAATGCATAATATCTCAATCTAATTTACAATGCAGCGTATGAATTATTAGTTGACAAATACAGAAATCTGTGCCCATATTCTTCTATGTAACTATAAATATTGCATTGGAAATCTTTGTGGAAATACACTATATACTCTAGGTATTGCTTGATGTAGTGTGGACAGTTCTATAAATTAGCTTGAAAGAAAAAGGGTAGTAAATGTGAATCATGGCACCACATGCTGCCATAAACAAACGGTGGGTAGGCCTAGTGACATTTTGAAGTCATTCAGAAGTGTTTTGTGAGGTCACCTGTCCCATTAGATTCATATGCTTATTAATGGTTTCTCTGTATTTCTCTCTCTCTCTCTCTCTCTCTCTCTCTCTCTCTCTCTCCATTTTGTTTTACTGAGAAGAGCTGGGAAAGAAGTTAAGGAGTGGAGGGTGTTGGGAGTGTCAGCACTGGCAATTAAATTTATTAACTCAATTACCTGGGGTACCTATAAAAACTATAATCATGAGGCCATCTAAAAGGCATTAGCTGTTTTACAGCTAATGGGGCCCTTGCCAACAGGAAATGGAACCAGATGCTCTTGGTGGGTGCCAGCAGCTGTTTGGTACTACAGAATCAAATAGACTGGATTGTGGTAGGGCATTTGGACTAAAGAAAAAAAAATGCTTTGTGTTTAGAGTGTCTTCATTCAGGAACTATCAATAAATACTTCACAAATATGAACACATGAACCTGTATACAGCCTCCCCTGGGGAATGAACAATAAAGGTAGGGTGATGATTTTATGGGTACAAAGAACTATAAGCAGGGATTCATATAGATACACCTTCTCAGGCTATCTCTGACAAAATGAGTTATAAAATCTTAGTTAAGCTATGACCCAGGTTTTCTTCCTCTTTTTTTAGCTCTCTAGCTGTGGCAGCTTCAGAGTTTTTAATGCTTACTTTCAATCTGTCAACTTAAGTATCTGTTGAGCTACTTGGAAAGAGGCACCTACTCTGTGAACTCTAAGGTCTAGAATCATTTATTATATTACGAACAACTTTGAAACTGGTTTTCAGATGGCTAAAACTTCAGAGTTGTCATCTGAATATTGAACTTATATTAATTTAGTGTACAATTATTAATATATCAAGTGTTAGACAGTGAGTTGGAAACATTAAGTCAAACCCAAATTGTATTGCAGCACACAGAGCCCTAAAGATAACCCGAAGTAATATTTATATCAAGGCAATGGCACTGGATGCAGACCGTCTGTGTGGGTGTTCAGGAGAATTGTTTCGCAAGCCATAAAGATGTGATAAATCCAGACCAGAAGAAAGGAAGGAATATTCAGGTAAAGACTGTACAGCGTAAACCCTGTGTAGACTGCAGAGGAAGACTTTGCCAAAGAGCCTGCTGGGAAGAAAACATTTATGATTCATGAAGAACAAATGGTTCAAGAGGACTGAAGACAAGAATGAGAATGGGCCAGAGGAAGAACGAGGACCAAGATGGGTTGAAGAATTTGTCATAGGCATAGAGAGCATTAGCAGACCAGGAGTTTCAGACAATGTGTTGAGGTTAGTTAGAGAAACAATCAGAAGTTCAGTCTGCTGAAGTCTGAAGGTAAGCAGAGTGGAAGACAAGAAGTCTATTTGGTAGCCAAACACAATGATCCAGAATTCAGATGATAGGAACCTGGTACTGGAAAAGACACGTGGAAAGGTCTTAGAAATAAATGACTACAGCCTCCAGAGTTTTGTTGTTGTTGGACTTATGGAAGACTCTGAACTCTACTCCTGCCAGACTTGACGTCTTTTTTAGTGGTGTTCATCTAAGGAATAGTGATATTTATTTCTCTTTAGATTGTTATGACTGCCAAAGGTAGAACTCAGATTTTATTACATTTAAAATGTGAAAAACATTATTGACTCTGTTTCTTAAAATCATAAAATTCCATTGTAACAATTATTGGTAACAATAGCCTTGTAGATAATTTAAACAACTTAATAGACTATAAAATTACGTTATAGGTGAAAAAATTTCCATGTTTTATTTGCATCTTATATTCATGGCAATGAAAAAGTCAAGGAGACTATGATATCTTTTGTTGCCTCTTCTTACCGTGAAAAAGATACTTCACAAGAGCTCCAAAGTAAACATCTTGCTTTACTTCTCTCAGAAGCATTAAGTTCCATACTAATTCATCAGTTCAGATGACATGGCTGATGTAAGTGCTATTATATATATTTATTTGTAATGGAAAAATAATATTTTGGAAA
>NW_008339910.1:3588937-3616707 GCF_000622305.1 Nannospalax galili | reverse complement strand
TTACTTTTGTAATTATTGCTTATAAATTTACATTTGAAAGTTTGTGGCACACATAACATGAGTTTGAGCAGTTTAGGCCCTCTTCATTGAATACTGAAGCATGATAGACTTAGATTATGTTCCTTTACAATTCTTTCCTCTCAGGAAGCATTCCCAAAATAATATTTTGGAAATTCATTATTATTTTATTAAATTATTATTTATTTTTACTTTTGTAATTATTGCTTATAAATTTACATTTGAAAGTTTGTGGCACACATAACATGAGTTTGAGCAGTTTAGGCCCTCTTCATTGAATACTGAAGCATGATAGACTTAGATTATGTTCCTTTACAATTCTTTCCTCTCAGGAAGCATTCCCTAGGCACTGAAAAAGAAAACTGCCATGTTATTCACGGCCTTTAAAAGCAGGTTACCTGGGGGGAATTTCGGTGTGCATCTGGGAGTTGAGAGAGGGCCCTCTATGAGAACTGTGGAGACTGATAAAGTCTGTTAGCAACTGCATGGTTTGAGAAGTGGACTCTGGGCTCTAGAAATCAGACTCTGTGACACATTGATTATACCCTTCAGGGACTTCGAGCGTTGCTTCACATCACAACCCCTAAGCCATGCTTTGAGACATATTTGTGGTGATTGGTTTTCTGACAGTAGGTATCTAGTACAGTCTTCCTTTAAGTAAATTAAAGTGATTTTTTTCCAGTTTCAATTTTCTAGAAATGTTCTGCTCATATCAAGATTATTAAGTACGGGACTGAAGAAATGGCTCAGCAATTAGAGCACTGGCTGCTCATTCAGAAGACCTGGGTTTGAATCCAGCACCTGCATGGTGACTAACAACCATTTGTAACTTCATTTCCAAGGAATCTGATACCCACTTCTGACCTCCGTGGGCCTTGCACAATATACGTGCTCTTACATACATGCAGGCAATACACTCACACATATAAAATAAAAATAATAAATAACACATTAAAAATGATTATTAAATTCCCATCAACTAGTAAGAACAAGTACTTGATATTCACCAGTAAAGAGCTACCTTCCAGAAGCCTTTGTATGTTCTATTAACTAAAGTATTCACTTACTCATCAAACAAAACTACTGACTTCTTCAATAATAACTTTATATAGGTTATGTGATGAGAAAACAGAAGTTTTTATTTTTGAGTGGTTGCGTGTGAACAAATATTTTCTCTATGCTAGTGGAAAAATGTACAATGAAGGCATGTGTTAAAGCCAAAAGAAATAGATAAAAAAAGGATTTGGGGGGCTTGAGAGGTGGCTCAGTGGTAAAGAACAATGGCTGCTCTTGCAGAGGACCTGGGTTTGATTCCCAACATCCACATGGTGACTAACAAATTTCTGTAACTCCAGTTCCAGGGGATCTGATGCTCTCTTCCTCCACAGGCAATGCTCGACACAGGTGCACTTACATACATGCAGGCAATACAGTCAAACACATAAACTAAAAGTAATAAACTCTTTAAAAAGGATTATATCTTAAGAGAATGACATAGGAAGACATCAAGAAAGAAATATACTTTTCATTTAATTTTCGTATGTATATATATGAAGTGTATGTGTATATGCAGTCATGGAGGTGAATAGAAGCACTAACATACTATGGTGTGTCTGTAGAGAACAACACTGGGTGTTGCTCTTCACTTTCCAACTTGTTTGAAATAGGATTTCTTATTATTCTTTTCCACTGCATACAGCAGCTTAGCTAACTTGCCAGTTTCCAGAATGGCCTTGTGTCCGTCCCCCATTGCACAGAAGCACTGGGATTATAGACATTCACAATTGCATCCTGCTTTCCTATGTTCTGGGGTTTCAAACGTAGGTCTTCACGAACAAACATCAAGCACCGTTCCCCTGAGCCAGCTCCCCAGTCCTCAATGAGAAAAACTCCTTCTTCTCAAGGTGAGTTTATCAGGCACTAATGAAGAGAGAGATATTCCAGGAAAAAATAAAAAAAATGACGTACACAGATATTAAAACATTTCATTTGAGAGGGAACTTCAGTGAAGGTGGATATGTTTCTAGCTTATCACTTTTACTTAAGCACTTAGCACTTTGCAGTCCCAAGTGTGTTTTCAATATCTCCTGAATGCATAATATAATACGTGAAATCACATGAGAAATAATAGTTGTTGAGGCAACAAAATTTTGTTGTGGCTGAAGAACAGAATGGGTTGGAATCATAGTGGAATTGAAGGACCCAGATTGCTTAAGACTTCACACCTGATATCTGGTGGAAGTCTTAGAATTATGAAACATTTTTTTTGGTAACAGACCCAAGTTATTTAATATTTCTAGTCTTAGAATTATGAAACATTTTTTTTTGGTAACAGACCCAAGTTATTTAATATTTCACAAAAATAACTTAGTATGATAATAGTTAAAACATTGAGAACTTTAACATTTAAAATTATAAATTTATTCCCTTTAAATTTGTTTTTACATAGTGCCTCAAGAACACAATAGAGTTGGTATGGAATTAAAATATTTGGCAGGGATATAGATATATCTATTAGATTTTACTCATTGTGAGGTCATTGTAAGTTACACCACAAAAATTTCCTACAATAAGATGCAGATTTTGACCTCTCCAGGTCCTATTGATCTTAATGATGCCAAATCTGTACACTATTTCTGTGCAAAATACTAAAGATTTTTATGACCTATGGCATCTCAGACTGTTAGTGTGATGTAACTTGTTTGGGGGTACAGTGTAGGTGTGTTAACTATTGTTGTCCATGTGACTTGAAGGCTGATTTCTGAAATGATGATGTTCACCTTGTGTTAGTAATTGCAATGACCTTTGAAAAAGTAATGCTTTAATTTTTGAGAATTTCATACATTAGTATTGTCTTTGCATTATTTTAATCTCTCCCAATTCCCCTTCACCTCCTCCCATATCCTCCCTCTCTCTTAATTTATTGCCCTCTTCTTTGTCTTTATTATTGTTATAAATACAACTTATATTTACATAGATGATAGATAGATGATAGAAAGATGATAGACATAGGTAGATGATAGAAGATAGATGATAGATAGATGGTAGGTAGGTAGATAGTTATAGATAGATGATAGATAGATAGACGATATGCCTTGAGTCCATTTAGTGGTGCATATTTGTGCCTGTGTTTAGGACTGTTCATTTAAGATAAGAAAACATCTCACAGAGTTAGCTCCTGTAGAAAATGGATTCACTCTCAACATCCACTTATTGCCTGTAGTTCTTCATCTTGTGGCATTATTCCCATCCACCTTTGCTTATTAACTGACTTTGTCACTATGCAGGTCTCACTACAAGGCCATACTGTAGATGTTTCTTTGGTGCAGGTTCCCTATCTTGTCTAGCATATATTAAGTAGCAGCAAGTGTCTTGTCCCTCTATTACATTCTTTCCACCTCCTCTTCTACTCTGTTCCCTGAGCCTTAAATGGAGAGGTGGCATTGTGTAGAGGTGTCAGTTAGGGCTGCAATCAATCTTCCTTGCAGCTAGGATAGTCTAGACTTACGATGATTTGAGCTGAAGTTGTAATGAGAGAGTCGAAGGAAACTGATGATGATACAATTCCTCTTTTTATGCTACTCTTGGAATTTAACTGCAAATAAAATACATTACTAAATAAAATTTTAAGGATGCTTCTTGACCAGAATTGCTCATAATGAAGTACAATTGCCTGACTAGAAAAATAACATTTTACATAGATACACAAATGCACACATGTAAATATAGATGCTTTAAGGATATTTTCTGGAACCCACATCATTAAAAGAGTCAGTCCAAGGATGACATGTGCTGTCCTTCACCACTTTATAAAGTATTCCTGAGCATTCCACCTTTGATGATTAAAACAAATCTCCTTTCAGTTTCATTTTCTTTGTTGGTGGCATTCAACCATTGTGATAAATTTAAATTTCCATTAAAATGTAGTGAATATGGAGATGGTATGAACATGTATCTAAGACAACAAAGTACTAGTAGGTATCCTGAGATATAGCAACGGTGATCACCTATTCATTATTCCTAAAACGAGGTGACTGCACGTACTGCTCAATAATCACCCCTTTTCCAATGAAATGATTTTCAGATGTATCAGGGCATAAATGTGTCTGCTCCATAATGTATTTGCTAAATACACAGTCTTATAGAAACTCTGTATTTGGCAATGGAACTGCAAATGAACTCTGTCTTCTGATGCTCTCACTTTTCTCTGAAAGTGTTTCCCTTTATTTGAGCAATTGACAGAATGGTAATTGCATGATTATGAAACACTTAATTCAGGGCTGACAAGTATGTTCAGGTGATATCTTCTGGAAGTCAAGGAGGTCTATGAACAATGCCATGAATGGATGATTAATAATGTATCAGCATGCTTGCGAGAAATTACACAGCTGTTGGTAACTGGTACTGTGAGGCTTATAATTTGTAAAAACTACCATCATTCCTCTCATGGTCTTATATTCATGGACACAAAGAAGCTAGAAATAAAGATGTGGAGAGAAGCAGAGCTTGCCCCAGGTTGCTTAAGCTTTGAATTCTTTGTGAAAATTAATACACTTGTTTTTTTAAATTAACTTGTAATACTAGAAAGGAAGCTGCAAGTTTTATGAAAAATATAGTTTTTAAAAGGTATGAAATTATAGGTGATACTATCATTTGCATTTCCTCCTAAGGGATATTAGAGGACCTCTAATATGTTATATTAGCTGTGGCTTCCTCTGTTCAGCTCTATAGCTTGAACATGTATAGCTACTATTGCAATCTGAAGAACTCTCAGCAGCACTATAGATTCCCTCAGTGCCATCAATAGCAACCCTTGTTTTATCTGGATGAGGAAAAATTCTGAGTAAAGAGAATACACAATCTTCTTAAAGAGAATACTAATGCACAATGTAAAAAATACCTTTGAAATTTCAACTGAATATGTAAATAGGCCATGAACACTGCCAAAAATATCTGTGGCAGAAAGAAACTGGATGAATGCATTATGTTATTAGTGTTTAATGTTAAAAATGAAAGCCACAGAAGGAAATGCAAATAAAATTTAAAGATGAATGTTCCTGAGAAAAAAACACTATGAAAGACTCAAGTACCTAGGAATGTTCTCAGAGAAAGATAGATACTTCCAATAATTGTTTGTTTAATGAGATATGACATAAAAAGATGAAACATAAACACATTTTACTCTACTGACTGAATTTAAATAATGTCTGTTTTGAGAGGTACTATTTATCTTTAAATACTGTTTCATGTGTTTTAAAAACTACCATTGTGTGATTGAAGAATCAGTTTGATTACTGAATAAGTTCCTGGGTTGTGCCATATTATATCATGAACTTCATGGATCATTAAAAAATGTTTATCCAATGCATTTGATTTATCTGTTATCCAGATAATTTGTTACATAAAGGTAGGGTTGAAGCAATGTATTTATGATGATATTTTAATTAAAAGATTGTCCTTATATATTTATGAAAATATTTAGTGCATTTACATATTTACATCTTTAATTTTGTGAACCATCTATTAATGGACTATCATTATATAAGTTTTATCATTCTGAGCTTAATCATTATCTGCAAACTAAATCTTTCAGCTCAATGTTCAATGATTAATTTCATCTAAAGGCATCACTGTACATTTAGCTTCAAATTAAGTTGTTCTTATTAAGATGATTAAAAAATTGGAGTTCATTATATGTAAATGTCAAAGGTTTACTAAATAATTGTATAGATATCTAATTTTGAACAAAAAAATCAAAATAAAAAAATCAAGAATGAGAGTAAATGATTAAAGACACCTTACCATTTGAATCTAAATGACTGTAAACTGTGAACAAGTTAAGCATTTTCAATAACATAAAACTCTTTCCTCTCCCAATATTGTATTAGTTCATAAATTATAATTTGTCAGTCATTCAAAAATGAGTAAATATCATTGACACTAGTGTTTATTCTGTATTTTAGGATGAGATACACAATAATGTCTAAATGTAATTAAAATGTGTAAGATTTTCAAAGATCCAATAAAGAAGTCAAAAGCTATAATATTAAATGAAAACTGATGGTTTCTAATTGTAGTATCTGTTATCAAAACAATGCAAATCTGGTGTCTTAATATCTAACATTTTTGCCATAAGCCTATGCAATTGAATTTGACTATCTTTCTGTTTCATGAACCCAGTGCATTTACACAAACCACAATCTAAGGAAACCATTTTTACTTGGTCCCACGTAATGGTTAAGGGGAAAGGGCTGTAGCTCAGTGGTAAAACTTTACTCTTTCCTACAGAAAGACTCATTTTTATTGCTACTAACACTTAGATGTTTGCACATGCGTCTCTATTCTCTATGTATCTGATTATTACTAGTCACAGTTGGTTACCCTCAGATCCTTGGCACCTGAGTATGGATATAAAGTCATCAGGTAGATGTCAATGATAATGTTTATCACCTCTACTAATTAACATGAAGTACATTTTTATTCTTCCTACTCAAATATAACTCATTTTTTCATTTGTTAATTTTATGTATGTGTGTGTATATCATACAGAACATTCCAAACAATCTTATTCATCTGCATACCCACTTCCCAAATGGCGTCCTCCCATACCCTTCCCCCCACTGGAGCCCATATACTTTGTCATCCCTGTTACTGTCCACTGTGTAGCCCCAGCCATTCCCCAGTGCTTGTCCATCTGCTGAATTTAGTCACCCTATCTAGAGATCTTTGTTTTAGGAAAGTCAGCTGTTCCTCATCTAGCAGCAATCAGTTGTCAATATTCCTTTAGATAAGATTGGAGTCTGCTGTTCATTTTCACAGTTCTGTGCTGGGTTACTGTCTGGGAGTCTTTTGGGCCACCCTGGCCAGCAACTCAAAGGAAGGTATCTTCTTTCTGGTGTTGTTTCTTGTTATGTAGCCTTTAGCTGTACATATGGACTCTTAAAAAATTACATTGACCCCTATAATCTTTGGTTATACTTTCCTTTTGGGTGTTTAAGACCCTACAGTTGGCCCAGATAAACCAATTTATTTTTACTCTTCAGGTCATTTGAGGATCTGTTCCTCAGGGGTCCCATGGTCTTGGGAGGAGCCTCTGGCTCCTTTCTTTTACCAGTTTCATCTTTGTGAAGATAAGTCAAAGGTCCTGCTTGACCATGGTTGGCTTCACTTGGAAGCAGGGTGGAAATGTTTCTTGTGTTGACCCTCCTCTTTGTAGACTGGACACTGGATCAAGTCCATCTCGTGGGGGCTCCACAGCCTCCATGATCAAGAGGAGAGGTGCCTCACCACAGTTACAGGACATTTTGAGAGATGCTCATAGTCCCCTGGAACTGTCATGTAAATCTTACAGTGCTTCAAGATTTATGAATAGTAAAGGGCATTCTAAGCAAGTTTCTCTCCTAAAACAATAATCTCTCAATGAGGGGGGATCTCCTGTACTAAAAGAGGTGATTTCATCTCTTGATCTCTCTTTCTTGCATATATACAGCATTACCATGCCACATTTTCCTGAATAAATCAGCGTGACTGTTACTTTAGTTTTCAGGAGTGCCCAAACTTGAAGGACACCCATTCTCCAGGATGATTCTTGGAACTGTCCTCTAGAACAGTCATCTGGAACTTTGGAACTGTGTCCCTGAATCAGGCTTCACTCATAATTCCATTCAAAATAATTCCTTCAGCTTCATTTGGGGAAGAACAACCTTGTATTCACCTTTATTTAATCAGAGAATATTGTCATTTTCATCTCTCATTCTCGAATATGTCATACACACAATAGCAAGCATTCTTTCTTCATACTTATTTTTGTTTTCATTTTTTATTTTTATTTTTATTTTTTTGGTCTTTTTAAGACAAGGTCTCCCTGTAAGCCCAGATGGTTTGGAACTCAGTGTGTAGACCAGGCTAGCCTTGATCACACAGAAAACCTCTTGCCTCTGCTTCCCAAGTGCTGGGATTAAAGGCGTGTACAGCCAAGACCTGCTCAACCTTTATGTTTTAATGAAGATGCCTGCACTGCCTTTCAGTGCTTTAATATGTTTATTTTCAAGTATATTCAATTCATTCATTTTTCTTTTTGAGTGAAATAGGAAACTGAGTTTCCCATGAAACAAGATCAGGTGCCCAGGTCACAATAACACATGATTCAGTTAGTCTGCCAAAGTTAATTAAAAGTCATTAGTCCAAATTCTGCCCATTTTATAGAAGTAATTCCTACAGATATAAAATTTTTGAAGCCTAATTTCATTTCTACAATTCCTCAGAGGTTACTGCCAGAATACACAGTGAGTTCAGGAAAAGAGTTAGAAGCCAGGGAATAAGTTAGTAAATTCTGATTAAAATATTTGTTTTGTTGGTTTATATATTTTTATTTTTATATGCATGAGTATTATACCTGCCTATAGGTATGTGCAACCATGTTGTGAGTGGTCATGGCAGACCAAAGAGAGTGACAGATGCCATGGAACTTTATTTATAGACAGTTGTTCACCACCATGTGGGTCCTGGGAATTGAACTTGGGTCTTCTGCAAGAGCAGTCAGTGCTCTTAACTGCTGAGTCACCTCTCCAACCCCCAAAGATTTATTTTTATTTTATGTATATGAGTGTTTTCCTTTCATAAAGTGTACCATGAGCATGTAAACCCATGGATGTCAGAAGAAGGCATCAAATCCCCTGGAACTGGAGTCATGGATTTTTATTAGCCACCATGTCGGTGCTGGGAACTGAATCTGGGTCTTCTGCAAGAGTAGCCAGTGTTCTTTATCACTGAGTTATCTTTCTAGCCCCTGGAGAAAAACTTTAGTTTTCAAATTTTCATAAATCACTTATGTTCCAATGTCATATAAACAGATATCTACACCATTACATGTGTCATGCTGTTGGTTTTATATTTTTATTACTGACAAAGACTTCCTTAAAACAGAGGAGAAAGCAAGCAAAACAACAACCATTTTAAAACTCTGTGGTTTTTTTATGATGTAAACACTTTGACTGATTCGTGTTTCTCTTTGAAAAAATTCATGAGGGGCCTGGAGAGATGGCTCAGCAGTTAAGAGCATTGACTGCTCTTGCAGAGGACCCAGGTTTGATTCCCAGCACCCACATGATGGCTATGGACCATCCTTAACTTCAGTTCCAGGGGAATCTGAAGCCCTCTTCTGACCTCCATGGCATTGCATGACACGAGTGCATTCATATACATGCACATAATACACGTGTACACATAAAATAAAAGTAGTAAATAATTTTTTTAAAAAATTCTTGAATAATCTCTTCCTAAATTGAATCTTGAAATGGCCATGTATTTTGTATTGACCTTCTGGAAAATGAGTTAATTTCAAACATTAAAAAGAAGTATAGATTTGGAGACCCATTCTCTGTTGTTGACTTTCTGTATATTAAGAAACATATGGCCCATTCAGCCCTATTGGCCAAGCTGGCAGGCAGACCTCTCTGAAAACAGGGCTTCAATTATAGGCAGATGCTTGAAAAACATATCTAATATGAACACTAAGATCACCTAGCCCTGTCTAGGTTAAACTGATGGCCCGTAGAATTCATAGAATTGTGTTATTCTTCTGCCATTAAAAGTTGATATGTTTTGATATACAGACAGTAATTCAATGTGTAAAATTGAACCCAGAAACCAAGTGAAATTAAGATAAAAGACAAGTATAAAAAAGCGTATACACATAGCTTGGTTCGGAGAACACGTAACTAGCAGTAACAAGCAAATTGTGAATAAAATCTGTAAAAGTCATAGGGAAAGCTTATTAAATGCTCAAAATAATTAATGAGGAAATTGTGAGGTATAGAAAATGACAGTTTGTTTGGACTGTAGCAAACAGCTGGAAAGCCACCAGTTGTGCTATCTCAGAGCCTGTAAAAAGTCTCTACAATTTTTTTGAGTCTCTTTAGAAAGAATGTGTAAATCACATATTAGCTAATTCTGACCATACAAGTAACAAATTTCCCACAGTGCACAGAAGAAAAAGATTTTCTGAATTCAAAAATTAAAGTGGTTTTCAATTCTACTTTTATCCAGTCAATAAATGGTTGCAAACAAAATGAACCCAGAAAGAATGCTACTGTCAAGACACAGACAGACATACCACAAACTATTATAACTTCCAAAATATTTTCAGTAATACTTAGTAAACACTAAAGCAAAGCAAAGTTCTTAACTGTAGCACTATTGATGTTGGAGTCAGACAATTCTTTGTTTCAGATGGTGTCTTGTTTATTGAGTTACTTTAAGGAATATCCTTGACCATTTTTTTAAAATATCCCAGAATACTCTCCTTTTCCCAATTGGGACAATTGAAAATATCTCTAAGAATTGTCCAATGTCTCCTGTAGACAGAAATAATTGTCACCTGAGAGTGTTCTAAAGATTTTACACCTGTACAGAGAAACCACAAATGCTCTGACTCACCCTACAGTGCTGTGTATATGTTTTTTGTTGAAGAAAATGGGCCATAATCTCATGAGTAGAAAATCCTACATATTTTCCCAAAGTATCCTATCAAATGACTGCATCAAGCTTATGGAATAAGATACTCCAAGTTACAGAAACGCTTCTATGCTAAGAGGCCTATTATGCTGACACAAAAAATAGTTTTTACATAAAAAGAAAAAAATGCATAAATGGATGAATCCAAGTATCTAGATAAAAGAGCCAAAGGAATGGGAAATCACAGGAGAAGAATTATTCCCAGGATGTAGAACTAGGCCTAAAATGAGAAGTCCTTTGTTGCTGAAGGGTGGCAGTAGACAGTCCTCCAGATTTCCAGAAGATTAAAAAGAAACAGATTTTTATAGCCCTCCCATTTTACTTCTTTTCAAATTGAAGAATCATTTCTGATTACTTTCTTAATTAGATGTTGAGTGTGAACACATACATTGACTTTTTGTTTCACAGGTTTTAAAATTAATATAATTGCACAAAAATAACTCATTTGAATATGACTATAGATTATTTAGTTTTAGATTTTGAAACTGGTATTTCTGAAACTCAGTCATTCAAGAAACTTCTGCAGTATCTGGTATGGTTGAACATGTTTATACTTATGAGCATGAATTACTGGAGTCTTGGGGCACATAGTAGGACATGTTGTGATGGTTATGATTCCTCATTTATTCATGCTTAGCATTCACATGCCTTCCAGTACTGAATGTTGGCTTAACCACATAACTTCTTTCAGCCTTTAGTGTAATAGTGAATCTACTTAACATAAAAAGATCATAGAAAAGAACTTGCCTTATTTTGATTGGCATTTTTTGATGCTCTTTGATGATTCCACTTTATTTCCATACTTGAGATACCTGTAATGTGCTGTCAGTTGAAGGAGACATAAGGCTGAGTCACTGTCATCTAAGTTGACAACCATCCAACTTCCAGAAATATGAAACTCAGAAAGAGAAATAGTACAGTGAAATAAAGCTTGTGGGATCCAGGCTAGGAACAGCAACAGAACATAGCACGTGAACCAAAGTAAATTACTGACCTGTGTTCAATTATTTTCATCTAAGTATATTCTTAATTAAGGTGTTAAATTGTGGAGTAGTTTGTAATATAGCAATTTGTGGTAAAATATGGCAAGAATGTTAGATTTTCATAATAACTTGTTTTGTTATTACTTTAACATGCAAAAATCCAGCCATAGTGAGTTCTCAATAATGAATTTAGTGAAAAAATGTTTATTGCTTTATTATATAGTACAAGGTTTGATACTATTTCAGGTACCAAAATAACTTATTTGGTAGCAGAGAAAAATGTTTCACCCTTGAATTGATTCTCTATCAATTTCAAATTTTTCCATCTCTCACTTTCCTACCATCCAATTCTAAGAGTGGTTTTGCATTTGACAGAAGCTTCTAGTAAATTTTGTCAAAGTACTGACAGAAAAATCAGTAATAGGATATGTGAGACGTTGCTATTTTTCTTTATGAATTATTCTCAATGACAAGGATACTTTACATTAATGAGATAACGGAGAGAGAATTCATCTGTACAACCATAGGAAAGCATGCTAGCGAAGGCTGCTCTTCATCTTTATGTGGAAGGAAAATAAAAAAAAATAGCAATATGCTCATTAGACTCTGAATTGTGTAATCACAGGGCTCTGCATGCCACTTTATTAATTCACATTTAAATAGCTGTTATTTAAAGCCTCTGTTTCTGAATGAACCATCACAAGTAATATCCTGTAGATATTCCAATTAGTGAGAAGTCACTTCCAGTATTGTAGGGAATGTGTGTCTCTATTAGGACACTTGGAAATTACAGAACATGGTGAAGTATGGCTAGTGTCTTCTCTTAAAAAAGAGGTTTTTGTCATGTACCCCATTCTGTTCTGACCCGAAATCTCTTAAGAGATAAAAATAAGCAGGGCAGTTGAGTGATAAGGGTTTCATATCTCTATCTATCTATCTATCTATCTATCTATCTATCTATCTATCATCTATCATCTATCTATCATCTGTCTATCATCTATCTCTCTATCATCTATCTATCTATAGCAATCTACCTGAATCTTGTGAAATCTATTATGAAAAGATTTGTTATTTTTTTTTAAAGTTTGATGGGATTTATATCTATAACTTATCTTAGGCAATGGCATTTCATTTTAAGGTAGGAATGCATCAAATGAATGGGACAGAAAATGATACACGATCCCATTTAGCTTACAGAATATTTTAAACTAAATCATTGCTGATGGTTACTGGAAAATATTAGGCATGATTCTATCATGTTAAATATAATACATCAAGTAATATAATTGCTAAAGGTTATATCTATATATCTAGATATCTAGAAAAATATATGTGTATCTGACATAATGCAGCAAAAGTAATATTTTATTACCAAAATTTGCTAGGTTTTCTATTAAACAAAAACAATCACCCAAATTTTTGTGCTGAAAAATATAGAGCAATAAAGAATGGTGTATTATTTCTGTACTCAAACTACAAACTTTATTGAAAAAAACATACAGCAAGTACATTAATTATATAGTTATTTTGAATAAAACTGCATATATGAATTTAGAATTTATGTTAAATATAATTCTATGTGTTGAAATAGTATATTAATATATGAATGGCTGGGGCTACACAGTGGACAGTATTGACTCACAGTTAATTGCACAGAAATAGAGCAAATAGTGCTGTTTGTATGCCACAGATGAGAAAAGACATGGAATGTGATCATTTCACTTTCTAGAGACCAGAATCTGGAGCCTTTGCTCTCAGTCTAGAGTAGTTAGATCAATTCTTTCCATCCAGTTTCCTAACCTTCATTTTGCAGAACTTCTGCTTATTATAAAATATTTGTGAAAAACATTACCATTGAAATCTACCTGATGACTCTATATCCATGCTCAGATGCTAAGGAGCTCAGAAAGTAACCGACTGTGACTAGTAATAATCAGATACATAGAGATTAAAATGCATGTGCAAACATCTTAGTGTCAATTGCATTGAAATGAATTTTTCTGTAAAAAATATTTAAATATTATACAATTGATTTCTTTTGGAACATATTTGTCATTTGTCAACCTTTGTTTTCTTCATATTTGAACAGTAAGTTACAGCTCAAAGGTAACACAGATGAACAAGAATGAACTGAAAGTTACAAAAATACTCAAAAGATGTCAAGAAAAATACATTCAGGTTTGATTTCACTGATTTTTTAAATTAATAATTAATAGGACATGAACTGAAAACAGTTTAGTAACATATAAATATCATGCTTTAATGATCATTATTGCAAATTCAATTCATGATAACTTTGTCAGAGAGGGTGGCAGGCATTAGTTAAGTTATTTTTATGCCCCCATTATGAAAGACTTAAGAATTATTAATTCCAAACAGTCCTGGATGATTGCATCAATACCATGCACAGAAATGCAATTTCAGAATTTGATTGAAAATGTAATAGTGATACCTTTGGGAGAGAAGGAACTTAAGCAATGTTCATATAATACTTAAAGAGCTTTGAAACAATTTTAAGTTACACATCACCTTGGATCTCAGGGAAACGGATACACTGTCAAGACATGGTTTTCAGTATTTATTTGGGGCTTTGTTTCATCGTGGAGGAATGTGAAAGTTAGAGTTCTGGTGGTAGATATGTAGAATGCTACATGGGAAATGGATGTGGATTTTGTAATAAAGACAAGTATGAGTAATCTTATAAACACAACCATATTTGGGTGATTTATTTAGTAGTTTTATTACCAAATTCTAATCTGTTCCTACAAAAAAAATCTCCAAACCTCTAAGTATTTACATATTTTCTGGTAAGATCATAAAGGCAGTAAACATGCTTACAGTGATTTTTAGACTTGGCACTAAAAACTGTGATTTACGGAAACAATCAACATTTAAATGGGAAAAAATAGAACATAAAATAACTTGTCATCACATAAATTATTTTTATGATGCACCACTGTAGCGTGTTATGCATGGGCATGTTCTCATTTAAAACTGGGTTGTATGAATATTGTTTATGCCTTGACAGTATGTATGCTTTTTATTTTTAAGCTATAAAAAGATCTTAGAGGGATTTTGCATATTCAATAATCACATCTTCATAGTCCTTATAATAAAACACTGAGTTAAAAAAATAAGGTAAAAAAAGTCACTATAAATTTGTAACTGCTCCCCTTTCTGACTCCTCTGCCTCCATGGCCTCTGTACATTTATTAGTAAGGATAAATAACAGTGAATGACGAGTGACTATCTATTCTAGATTAATTCAGGGGCAAAATAATACAACACTGATACATCCTTGGTGTTGCCATTGTTGACTAATGATGGCATCCACAGTTCATTATTATATCCTTTAGTAACATTATTCTTCTTACCACAGATTTTTTTTTTTGGTATTTCTCCCCATGTAGCAAGCACTGTAAGTACATCCACACTTAAGACTAAATCACCTCATATTTCTTAGATGAGCAACTACACGGATCAGAAACACATTAAGGCTAAAACTGGCCTTACCGTTATGTCCTAATCAAAGAGATCACATAAACATTTTAAAGACAGCTTCAGTGATGAACAGACTCTAGGGACAGAATACTATGGGAATGTATAATGGGAGTAGAATGATTACAGAGTGGCCTAATAATTATTAGCTAAATTGTTAGATTAATATTCTCAGATTATCAAATGATTTAAAGCTCACTACACATTTCCCAGGTGCTATCACATAGTTTCAATTATTCTTTGCTAGTCTATCTCTCTGCCTTTCTCTCTCTTTCTCTCTCATAAATATGTAAACTCAGGGCATGACTATTTTCTTTTAAGTGTTGTGCTGCTTTTCAACTACCTAATCCCTTTCAGTAATAATAAAAAAAAATCTTCAGGTGTAGTCAAAATTTTTTTAGAATTTTAAAATGTATGAAATTTTTTTTTGTCTTTTCTCATCTTCTCACAACTCTTTTTCACCCAGTTTCCAGTTGGATTATAGTTTCCTTTGCCAGGAAAAAAATAATGTGACCCTTCCAAACTCACCATTTTCTCTTCTATGGTAATGCCAATCAAATTTTTTCCCACGCGTCTGTGGTATTTTCACACTTAGTATCACACTTATTTATATTACTCTATTATTTTTATTAATCTTTTTATGTGTATGGCGTATATTGCCTGCATGGAGGTAGATGCACCCATCTTATGTAACGCCTGGGGAGGTCGGAAGAGGGCGTCGGATTCCCCGGAACTGGAGTTACAGACTGCTAATGCTGCCATGTGGGTCTTGGGAATCAAACCCAGTCCTCTGCAAGAACAGCCAATTCCGTTTAGCACTGGCCCATCTCTCCAGCTCCTTAGTACCACGTTTAGGGCACACAACTGCTCTGTCGGTAATGTTCAAGGTGAGTCAGTAAGTGTCAGCACTGAGAACAGAGTCCATAGACCGTAACGAATGCCGATGCTCTTCAACCTGCTGTGACACTCCCATCAAATCAATTCTGTACACATGCTAACCTTAGAATTTTACAAATGAAATGATTGTAGAGTCATAGGTTCGGTCACTGTCCCTAGGTATGGCCATGCTTTCTTTTAGTAACTTAGAAAAATGTACACTTTGGAGCGGAGGTGGACTGTGTTGGTGTAACGCCCAGAGAAAAGGGGTTGTGTGTATGTAGAGGGTGGGCATCGTGTACAAGGAAAAGATGCAAATGCAGCTATTTTCCTATGAGCTGTAACAAAGGCAAAGAAGAGGGCTCACAGTCCTCCCTCCGAGTCCTCAGAAACCGCTACTCTGCTGTCCTGCGATTCAATCAGCTCTCACCTGCTTCTCCGTGTCCAGCTCCGTCAGACATTCAGATCTTCCTAAAACCTGAACAAAATGAAAAAATCATGAGAACAAATACATTGTCTGAAGGTCGAGAAATTATTTTAGTATAATGAGATTTCCATAGATAAAAATTGAGGAGCCAACACTTGGGTACAGTCTTGTGGTAAGGACGCTCTAGGTGGAATAGTCATGATATTTTACTTAAATAAAATATTTTCTTTCAATTCTCTATTTCTTATTTCCATTTTTCCTTGTACACCTTTGGTATTTCAAAAGGTTTAATATAATTCCATTAATTTAGAAAACAACATAATTGATGGATTATATGTGGACAGAAATCCACAGTACTGTGAAGTTAGAAATATATGACAAATGAGTTTGATTTCTCATATTTCATTTCTCAAATGTGACTGGCAATGGCTCAGAAGGAATTACTATTTCTTCTTAAAAAGATT
This sequence comes from Nannospalax galili, assembly GCF_000622305.1. Classification (NCBI taxonomy): domain Eukaryota; kingdom Metazoa; phylum Chordata; class Mammalia; order Rodentia; family Spalacidae; genus Nannospalax; species Nannospalax galili. The sequence continues at coordinate 3,599,926 of NW_008339910.1, read as the reverse complement.
CATGATAGTTGAATAGCAATCAGAATGAATAAACCTGAGGGCACTAAAAAAATCTCAGGCATCTCAAAAGAAAATAATTACAATGTTCACTTCTAAAATCTGTGCAAACCTTTTAAAATAGTTTCTCTTCAATTCTGTTATAACTTACAAGCAATACAGATTGTATAAAGATGAAATACAACAACTGAATCGTCTGAATTAAGAATTTACATTTTAATTTATATAGTCTTGATTTTGAAGGCAACAGGAAACTATAAAAAACTGTTTAAAATTACATCAAATATGTATATGTGTTATGCAAAACTATCTTTTAATGAAACAATAGAGGATTTTAATTTCTTCATTTTAGGAGAGAGATTAACTTTCTTGCTTTGAGCATAATTTTGGTACTTGACTTTCACTCTTCTTTTAGGCACTTCAAATGACTCTTTAAAATATTTTAAATATAGGGGCCAGGGGTGATGGTGCACGCCTTTAATCCCAGCACTTGGGAGGCAGAGGCAGGTGGATCTCTCTGAGTTCAAGGCCAGCCTGGTCTACATAGTGAGTTCCGGGACAGCTAGGGCTACAGCGAGACCCTGTTTCAAAAAGACCAAAAATTTTAAAAATAGGCAGGCAAGGGTAAAGCAGTCCATGCACAGAAATTACCTAGCAGTTATTGACATTTCATGTGAGATATTATAAGTGGAAATATGAAGTTGCTTTATTTCTAAAGATTTTGGAATATTCTATCTCACAAAATTATGTTACTTTTGGTAAAATAGGAAAAGGTACTTTTTCCTATTACTTGGAAAAGAAAAATAAGAAAGTTATAAAATTTTTCAAGAGTGGTTAGTATTTTATTTTTCTAATTTTGACAATTTAAAAGTATGTAAGTAGTATATAAAAGACAGGATGTAAGTAGGCAGAAAGAGGTAAATTAAATAGTTTCATTTAATATCTTCACAGTTGCTGGTAAATGAATATTCACTTTGACCAAATACAATTGTATACTACATGATGAGGATTCAGTCAATGATAAATCGTATGTACAGTGGGGTTCCATAGAAGCATATTACCATGTAACATAGTAGTCATCTTCTTTTGCTTAAAGTATAACCTATGAAGTCTCCACAATGACAAACATATTCAGTGAAGCATTTCTTAGAATGTAGTACTGTAAGGGAAACATGATCAAGTGTGTTACTCTCAGCTATCTCTGTATCTATGTGTCATTTTTCTATCATCTATCTATCATTTATCTATCTACTACCTACCTATCATCATCATCATCTGTCTCATCTATGTGCCTTATATCTGTGCTTCACTTGCCTTTTCTTCAATGGTGATATTGCTTCCATTAGACTGGCCTGTGGCCATGTCTCTGAGGCATTTTCTTAATTCCTACTTGATGTGGGAGGGACCATCTCAATGTGGGCAGTACCACCAGTGGGCAGGTAGTCCTGCCTTGTATGAGAAGGCAGCCTGAGTCCAGGACTGAGGAAGCAAGCCAGTAAGCAGCATTTCTCCATAGTCCGTGCTTCAGCTCCTGCCTCTAGCTTCCTTCCCTGAGCACCTCCCTTGACTTCCTCAGTCTTGGTCTATAACCTGGAATACACGTGATAAAATAAACCTTTATCCCTCCCAAGTTGACTTCTTTCAGAGTACTTTATCTCTCTCTCTCTCTCTCTCTCTCTCTCTCTCTCTCTCTCTCTCTCTCTGTGTGTGTGTGTGTGTTTCCTATCTTACTCTGATTTACCTTGTCTAATAGTTTCAGGATGCAGTATGAACCACCAAATCTCAAACCTCAGAATCTCATTCTAAGGAGTTATTCAAACACTGAATTCTCAAATCAAGTTAAATTTAGGTCAGGCTGGTGTCTCTTGAATCTCTTCACTCCTAACCTTCCTAGTTCAGGCAGACATCATCTATCCTATTGATTGCCACCATGATTGCTAAATTGTTTTCTTGTCTTATTCACATAATGGTTACATTCAGTCTGAATTATCTTTGCAATATGTCCATGGGATTTTCTTATTATGTAATTCATCTGATTACATGTCTGATTATGTCTGTCTCTCCTTTTGTTTTGTCTACAGATAAAAGACAGGGCTTTCTCTTTTTTAGCAATTTTGCTTATTCTTTGAGAGTTTCATAGATGCATATTTGTATTTTGATCAGATTAACTCACATTCCATTCTCTAATCCCCTTCCCACTCCCTGTAAAAGCCTTCTTCCCAACATGCTCCTTCTTTATGTTCCTATCTTTGAAAAGCTACCCCATAGAATTTAATTTGTGTTGCTTCTATGTACATGAATGTGGGGTTACTTCCTGGCTCACAAGCAACTGGATATACCTCTACAGATAAAAGACTCTCCCACAATGAACAATTAACTATGAATTCCTCCTCCATTAGGAGTGGGGACTCATGTGCTTCTCCACTTCATATTTTTACTGGTTATTTGAGAATTTCATCATATTCAGATCCCCTCCCTAATCTCCTCCTACATACATCCCCACTGTCCTATCTCTCCCCACTTTGTGTTCTCTATTATTTATTTATTTATTTATTTATATTGATTTATTTATTTTTGGTCTTTTTGAGACAGGATTTTGCTGTAGCCCTAGCTCTCCTGGAACTCACTATGTAGACCAGGAAGGCCTTGAACTCACAGAGATCAGCCTGCCTCTGCCCTCCTGAGTCCTGGAATTGAAGGCATGAGCCACCCCGCCTGGAATCTCTTTTATTTTTAAAGGCCTATTTAGTCTAATTTTTGTTTCCCAAATGCACTTGAGTGTGGGTCCATCCCATGGAATCTGACCAACTTAATCAGTATAAAACACTTTATGAAAACTGAATCTTCCTCTCCCAGGACCTATCATTTGCCAATAGTTCCTCAGCAGTGGTTGGGGCTTTGTACCCATTTCCTCTTGAATGCTGGGGTTTTGTCTGGCTTGGGGTTATGCAGGTTGGTGCACATTGTCAAAAGTGCTGTTGATTCATATGTTCAATTGCACTGTTACATCTGGAAAACAGTTTCTTTGTATTCTTCTATTATATCTGGATCTTATAGTCCCACCTCCTTTTCCTAAATGTTCCCTAAGCTTTGTGGGAGAGGGTGTGATATAGGTATTCCACTGGGGACTGGGTGCTCAATCATGTAAAACAGGTCTTAAATCCAATCAGAAAGTGCTTTATTACACTGTTAACATTCTGGTCATTACTGTACCAGTGGGTGTATCTTGCCGGGCTAGCTGTCAGTGTAGCTTACAGAGTTCACAGCTGGGTAAGGTTAATAATTACTTTTCTCTTCTCATAGCATGCACAGTATCTTCCAGCACTATCAAAATTAGCCCATGGGGATGAAACTTCAAGGTCAGCATCAGTTTGAATTCTTCTTGTTTGTTCTATGATGTACATATGTAGTATTTTCAGCAGTAGGGTCTTATTGTCAAATTCTGTCAGGAAACCAAAATCAATGGCAATAATATTGTTTGAGGCTGTTTGGGACTCCCTGGGCAACAATTCCAAAAGATGGTGACCATTTCTGGCATTTGGCCTTTTCTTTACTAGCCTGTAGTTTTCCAATAAGAGCAGCCTGAACTATAGAATAAGGACATTTAAATTATTTTTGACTGTATATGTATATGTTTAAAAAGCTTTTACAAAAGTCATTTTCCATATGACTTTTTCAAAATGTCTTTAGTATTAGTTTTCCCTTCCCATACACTTGCATATACCCTCCCAATTCTCTCCCAATTTAACTCTGTTACCTTATTCCCTTTCTCCCCTCTATATCATTGCATTCTACTTCTCCATCTATGAAACCCCTTCCCCTTCCATACTACTTGCTAGTTTCCTGACCTATATGGATTGTCCATTGGAAGACACATATCTAAGACTCAAAGCCAGTATCCACTTAGGAAAGAGGGTATGTGGCATTTGTCTTTTTGGTCATCCCACTTGTGTTAATTATTTGCAATTCCATTCATTTACCTGCAAATTTCACTCTTTTGTTTTTCTTAGCAGCTGAATGATATTCCATTGCGCAAATGTACCATATTTTCATTTTTCATTACTCAGTTGATGGGCATCTAGGTTCTTTCCATTTACTGGCTATTGTGAACAGAGCAGCAATGAACACACACACACACACAGAGGGATCTCTGCAGTAAGATATAAATTTGGGGGGAGTATATGTCCAAGAGTGTGTAGGTGGGTCATTTGGAAGATCTAATTTTAGTTTTGTGAGGAATTGTCACACGTATTTGAATAGTGGCTGTACAGGTTTGCAGTCCCAGCAGCAGTGAATAAGTATTCATTTCCTACATCCTTAGCAGCATCATTATTCATCTTTTTTGTTTGTTCGTTTTGGATCTTAGCCAATGGGGTTAGATCAAATCTCAAAGTAGTTTTTATTTTATTTGCATTTATCCAGGGCTGAAGATATTGAGCATTACAAAAAAAAAAAAAACCTCAGGCATTTGTGTTTCATCTTTTGAGAAATCTATTTTGTTCCTTGTCCCAATTCATCCATGTTCATTGCTGCCATATTCACAATAGCCAGGAAATGGAAACAATCTAGATGTCCATCAATTCATGAATGGGTAAAGAAAGTATGGTACATTAACATAGTGGAATATTGGTCAGCTTTATAGAAAAAGAAGTATTATGAAATTTGCAGGTAAATGGAATGAATTGGCATCCTTATTGAGGTAAACCAGCCCACAAAAGACAAAAGTCAAAAGTTCTCTCTCAGAAGTGGATACTAGCTTTGACTTTTACATAGGTATGTTTTAATTGGAAAATCGTCACAGAGATCAGGTAACTAATAAGAAGCCATGGGTTGTGATTCATGTAAGGGGAAATTGAACATAGCTATATAAATTAGAAGGGAAATAATGAAATATGATTGGTTTAGTGGGAAGCAGAATGGGAAGGTAAGGCAAAAGAGGGAGTAAGTGGAGGGCTAACTAATACTAAAGGACTTTTGAAAATCTAATATGTAAACCTACTATAGGAACTTTTCAAAATGTGTACATATTTAACTGGGTTTTGTGTTTGTTTTCCTTTATACTTTTTGTAAATCGTAGATATTAACCCTTTGTCAGATGTGTAGCTGATAACTCTTTGTTCTGTATTCTGAAGGTTGCCTCTTCACTCAAATGGTGGCCAGCGTTGCTGCGCTTATGTGCTGGCCTCCTTTTCATTTCATGAAGTTCTATTTGTCAATTCTTAGCCTTAATGCCTATGTTATTAGGGTCCTGTTCAGAAAATACTTTCCTGTGCCTATAAGTTGCAGTTCATTTCCTCCATTCTCTTCTATCAGATTCAAAGTAGAAGGTCTTATGTTGATGTCCTTGCTCCATTTGGATTTGAGATTTGTTTCAGGGAGAAATAAGTATCTAGTTACATTCTTTTATATGTAGCTATTCAATTTGACCAGCATGATTTGTTGAAGATGCTATCATTTCTCCAGTGTGTATTTTTGACTCCTTTGTCAAAAAATCAGGTGGTTGTAAATGTTTGGTTTGTATGCACATTTTTAATTTGTTTTAATTGATCAATGTGTCTGTTTTTATGGAATACCATACTGTTTTTATTACTGTTTATCTGTAGTAATTTGGAGTCAAGTCTGTGATGTTCCCCAGCTATTCTATTGTTCAGGATTGTTTGGTAATCCTGGGATGTTTTTCAATTTCTATGACTGGTGTGGGAATTTTAATGGAGATTTTGTTGAATCTGTAGTTTGCTTTTGGTAGGATGGCTATTTTCACAATATTGATCCTGCCAGTCTGTAAACCTGGCATGTCTTTCCTTTTAGCATATTAGTCAATTTCTTCCTTTGATGTCTTAAAGTTTTTATAATACAAGTCTTTATTTCCTCAGTTAGATTTATTCCAGTTACATTTATTTATAGCCTCTTTTGAGGCTATCATAAATGGGATCATTTCCTTGGTTTTTTGTTTGTGTATAGGAAGGCTACCGAATATTGCGTGTTAATTTTGTAACCTGCTACTTTGCTGAATGTGTTTGCCAGTTCTAGGAGTTTTCTGGTGAAAACTTCATGTTTTTTTATGTATAGAATAATATCATCTACAAGTAAAGAAACTGATACATTCTTTTCTGATTTGTATTCCCTTTATCTGTGTCACTAGTCTTATTACTCAAGCTAAGAATTCAGGCATTGTATTGCACAAAGATGGAAAGAGGGGACATCATTTTCTCATTCATGATGCTAATGTGGCTTTGAGTTTTTGTCTGTTTACCATGATGTTGGATTGGGGCTTGTTATATTTTGACATTATTAAATTGAGATATGTCTCTTGTATGTCTTCTTTCCCTAGAAACCATTGACTATCAATTGCTCCTCAGTTAGGGGAGAGGCTCACGTTTTCTTGCCCTTCAGTGCAGCAATGTTGACTGATTCATTCTTGCACTAGTCTTTTGTAGGTAATAACAGCTGCTGTGAGGTTGTGAGTGCAATAACTATGTCAAGCTCAGAGGTTGTGAGTGCAATAATTATGTCAAGCTCAGAGGACAGTGTTTTGAGGCACTCCTCTCATCCTCCACCTCTTATATTCTTTCTACCCTCTCTATATGATGTTCTCTGTATCTTGTAATGGGTAATATAGATGTCCCTTTTATGACTGAGTATTTAAAAACACTTATTCTTAGAACTTTAATCACTATACATAGATCCATCTCTTACCAAGGATGAGAACATTACTAATCTACTATTATGAACACGCATATTTAGAAGAAGGCATTCTTTGGCAACTTTTTGACAACTTTTTCCATTAGTAAAGCAACAATAATGGGTTTTCTCCTATGGCCTATGACTTCTTGGGCTTTTGACCAGCTTTACAGTGCCAGACATGGACAACCCTCATTAGATTGGGCCTGATCATATCTCATCAGAAAGCAGTTGGTTAGTCCCTCAATATTCATGCTGCTATTGTGCATTTGGGTATATACTGCCTACTAGGTCAGTATTTTAGTATGCAAGGTTCTCTGCTGGATAAGACCAGTGATGATTTTTCTCCACCAGATGTCTGCATAGCACCTTTACAGTAAGCAAACTGGTCAGCAGTAAGGAAATAGCAAGTTCCAGCTTGATTTCTCTATAGCCTGCAACCAAAGTATACAGTATCTTCAGTAATAGTTATAGGGGGCAACCAGGAGCAATGGCAACAGATCATGTTGTTTTGGGAGCTTCTGGGGCCTACCTGATCATTACCTCATAGGGAGATACCCACACTTAGCAATGGGATTTCTTGTAACAACTTAAGCCATGTTTACCTATACAAGGAACTTCCATTCAAACTCCTTTTTGTCATTACAATTTAAAATTAATTCATAAGGTAATGAATTTTCTTAAAGATTTCTGTATATCTTTATTTTGTTTTTTTTTAAAAAAACTCTCCATAATCTATTGACTCTCTATCCCCAATTTTCTTCTCATTTTTCTTTCTTATTCACAGACATAAAGATTTTAGATTCACATTAAATTTGATCTTGAATAATAAAAAAAACCTGGATTAAAACTTCTGTGATATTAACAGAATTCAGATAAGGTATGTAAAGTTCCAGAATTTATTAATGAATGAATATTCATAGTAGGAATTTTGTTTTCAAAATGCAGAAATTAGGAGAAATAACAATATAATCAGTTTACTGAAATTTGATGATTCACACATCATATTATTCAACTGACGTTTATCATGTCTAAACTGTTCAAATGTATTTTCATGTTTTGTAGCAAAAATATTCATTCATTAAAAACAGCTGTGGTATACAAATCTAAGTACTATTTGTATTTTGAGTTTGGTTTAGCATCAGTATCTGTGTGAAATAGAGAATTTGCAAAATACTCTTTAATTAGTCTACTACAATAAACCTTGTATATGATCTGTAGATATAGCTTACAGAATGGGAGGACTTACTTGTGCAGTAAAAGAAGGTGCTTATGAAGTTTGTTTTGATGTTGAGAGTATTATGCCTGTACGATAACTTCAGAATAATTTTTCAACTTTTAAAGTACACATCTGGGGCATTGGAGAGATAACTCAGTGGTTAAGAATATGGGATGCTCATGCAGAGGACCTGGGTTCTGTTCCCATCACCCACTTATGGTAAATAACTGTTCATAACTCCAGTTCTAGGAAATCCAATGCCCTCTTCTGACTTCCATGGACACTGCATGACACATGTGCACTTACATACATGAAGGCAATACACTCCAACACATAAATGAAAAATAATAAAATGTTAAAAGAAATAAAGTAACATCAGTTTCATAGTATCTGTCATTTAATTAATCTGTCATTTAATTAATAGTATCTGTCATTTAATTAATATCATCAATACTTATCATATGCTAGAACCAACTATTCTAGAGACCAGAAAAAAATGAGTTTTCGATTTCCTGTGTGAAGTTTTTATTCTGGGAGTCAGAATCACATGCTTATAATAGTAGAATTTTGCCATGTGCATATCTACTGTTTTTCACTTCCCTGAAATTTTTGCTTCAGAGTACTCTCAGAAGGTCTTCTTATTTAGTTTTACTATCAGGACTGTGTCATTCTCTTGTGGGCCATTCTATTGGGAAGTACTTCTAAATAATCTTATGTTCACAGGTGATTAAAAAGATGCAAAGTTTATAGTTTTTAATATGTGAGCAGAATTATTATAAAAGGTAACATAGTGCTGAAATTGCTCACTGTGTGTGTTCTCTTTCTTAAAAAAATGTGAAAATCATCCCAGAGGATAGAACAGGCAGGAAGATCAAAAGTGCAAGACCAGCCTCACATACATAATGACTTCTAGACCAGTCTGAGACAAGTGAGATCTTATCCTATTAAAGAAAAGAAAGTAATATTTATAAATATTTAAAACTATACAGAAACATAATGATCACCAAGAATAATTTTTTAAATAAGTACCAATGAAATAGACTTTGTATTTTGAAAAATAGTCCTTTATGTAACCTTATGTTTACAAGTTTGATCTCTTGGTATGTAATGTATGCCCTGGGTCTGTTGGGTTTCTTAAGAAAATCAGGGAGATAAAGGGAAAGAAGGAACCCAAGAGAGACTAGTAGGATAAAGGTGTTATTAAGGGAGAAACATGTAAAAAGGGGACAATTAAAGGGTATGGGGGAAGGAGGACCATACAAAGAACTGTGGGAATATGGAAAAAGTTCACCAGATACACAGCAAAAAAAAAAAGCCTTACACACAGAAGGAACCCTATGGGGATAGAATAAAGTCCCTCCAGAAGCAATATGGTTACTAAATGAAAATTCAAGTGCCAGAGGAGGGTTGCCCCTATGAGCTATTGGCCTGCAGGACACTAGATGTCCACAAAACAATAAAGATCACTGCCAATAATATTGGTTGTACACCAGGAGTGGATGGAAAAACCTGATTGCTGAAGACACTGCATGATGTGAGTGCAGGAGTGGGAGAAATCAAGCTTAGATTAAGCTGGAAACTCTCTGCCACTGGATAGATGGCTTTCATGGTGCCAAAAGGCAACATGCAGATGACTGGGGGAGAACAGTCTCCTATAATTCTCCTTGATGATGTACCCTGAGTGTTGCACTATCAACAAATCAACAAGATGTTCCTGCTGGTGCAATAGTGGAACTTCTAATGTATGTACAACCAGCAAATTTTCAATTGCATATAATGCCAGATCCTATGGGTGGAACACACATCTGGTACTGCAGACTCAGCCAAACACCTGTGGCAGAGTAGAATACAGGCCCCAATGAGAAGTCACTGCATTTTCTTTGTTAGATGGGAATGATGCACTTGCTAAAATACCAACCAAGCATTTGTCTTTACACCCATTGGTTATTATAGCAGTCATTGTTTAGATGTTCTTGCTTCTTGCTGTGTGTGTTTTTATAGTAGATGGAATCCCACTCCATCTGGCCAACAGCCCACATAAAACAGGTAATGCAGATACCCAAAGTTCAGTGCCTTGCCACAGTAGGAGGGAGATTATCTCACACCTACTACCCCGTCCAAGGCTCAGGGACTTTTGTGGAAGAGATTGGCAAAAAGAATATAAGAGCCAGAGGAAGGGGTGGAGTGTTAACTGGAAATGTCCTCCAACCACTACTGCCAGCAAGTTATAGTCACACCTTCTTCCCACTCTCATCAAGGAATAGAGGGGATAATCACTCACCTCTCCTACCCAATCAGTCAACCTGAGCTGCATGTAGGGGAGAGGCAAAGGACATATAAGCAAAGAACACCAAGAGGCACCTCTCTCACCATTTTGTGTGGCTGTTGGGAGGTCACAGGATCTGTTTTTGAGTGTGGACTTTACAGCACAGTCATAAATGTGGGGCACTCACAGTTCTGTAAATAAACCCCTACCCTATGCTCTGTTAAAAAAAAATCTAAAAATAAAATACACTTTCTTGTCCAAAGGAGATGGGCCTAGCTCCTTAAAATTTTAGCCTTAGGATTATTAACCTTTGGCACACAAGCCAAAGATAGCAGATACTTGCAAGTTTCCTGAAGCTAGAAACTCTCCTTCAGGGAAAGGATGCCTGCACTGCATTGTGACCATGCTTACCCTGGCAGCAGTACAGCCAGCTCATGCAGCAAATGATGCAAAGAAACAGTAAAAAGGATTTCTATCCAATTTGCAAGCCCTTTGTTCTATGAAATCACATGCAAAAAGACAAAGAGATACGTCTGTACGCATTGTTTTCTTTTATTCTTATTTCAGAGCAAGAATGTGCTTCAGAGAAGATAGCTGCATATCCCAGCTAGGATCAGAAATTCTCTTTGAAAATTCAAAAACAATTCTTTATCGGGAGAAAGATTTACAGGAAAGCTCGATGAAACAGATAGTCTGATCACCCGGTAGAGGTTACCTTGCTGTTGAATATATTTTGTTTTATTTGCTTGTGTTAGTTATCTCTAGGACTACAGATACTAACAAGACCCCTTTGCTAATATGATCTGAGATCTAATTCTGTTTGACT
>NW_008339910.1:3572820-3588242 GCF_000622305.1 Nannospalax galili | reverse complement strand
TACATTTTACTGTCTCAGCAACACAGAAAAGAAAAATGAAGTCTATGTCCAATTTGATATTTAGAAAAGGTTGAAGAAAGAAAATTTAAGTCACTTATTCATAGCCACCCAGTAGTGACATAGCTGACCTCAATATAAGGCTTCCTGTTTCAAGCCATACCCTAATAAATATGGCTTTTTTTTTTGTCTTTATGAGACAGGGTCTCCCTGTAGCCCCAGCTGTCCTGGAACTCACTATGTATACCAGGTTGGCCTTGAACTCACAGAAATCTGCTTGCCTCTGCCTCCCGAGTACTGGGATTAAGAAGAGTTGATGTTTTTATTAAAAGACATTTTGTGTGTTTGCGTGTGTATTTTGTGAATATACACTGTGTTGTATCTGTGTGTGTTGTGCATGCACTGGAATGTGTGGGTACCTGTATCCATAAACATGTATGGGGAGGTCCAAAGAGTAAGCTCAGCATCATCCTTTATGCCCCCCACCTTATTCCCTCTAGAGACTGTGTCTCAGTAGAGCAGAAGCTCAGAATTTTGACTTGGCTGGCTGGCCAGCAAGCTCCTGTGATCAGCCTGTCTTTCTTCTCCAGTGCCGAAGTTATAGACACAGGCTGACTGGCTGGAGATTCGAACTCAGGTCTTCATGTTTGCACAGCAAGCACTCTTACCTACAGCACCATCTTCCCAGATCCCATATACATTTAAAAATATATAATTTTAAGCAGAATGTGAAAAAGAAGGAATATGGGTTTTAGTAACAGAGAGTTGTACCTCATTGTTTGAAAAATTGTCATATGTCCCATTTTGGTGAATTTTGAAGGCATTATCTTCACAGGGTTGCTAAGGTGACACAGAGATACAGTCTGAAATACATGAAGACCTGGGTTTAATTCCATGTACTGCCCCCGAATAATTAAATAATTAAAAAGTCCAAAACATCTATATTCTTAGATGCCTCAAAGTAAGTAAAATATACACCTTGACTTCTTTGTGGTGATAGTACAAAAATTCACAAAAGTAAATGTCTAGATATAGATCTTTATATAGCAGACCATGTAGAATTATGGGGAGGAGGAGATTAATGAATACAGGACTGACCAGGAAATTAAATGGTGAATTATCTGAACTGTCCTGGAAAGTATAGAATTATATTGTTTGTGTCAAAGTAGGATGGAAAGGTATGAATTATTCCAGATTCTAGTTCATAAGCACTTCAAATATAGCAGGGAACAAAAGCATTTGACAAGATGCATTTTAAGTCACTGTTGCTTTCTTGAAGTCCCTTATTCCCATCATGGCTCTCTGCCCAATCATCAAAATGCTTTGCCAGAAATCACTGTTCCATGAAGCAAATTGATGGAAAGGAAGAGGAGAGGATAGCTGTTTAGAGCTTACTATCGAATATATTCCATTCAAACCTCTATGGTTTTGTTTTCTTGCTTAAAATAGTCATCTGCATGATTTTAATGGTCTTGCACAGCCAAATAAAAATGTCTATATATCTGCACAATAATGACAAAGAAAATGAGAAATAAAAAAAAACATTCATATTCACAGCTGGAATTTTTCTTTGATATATTTTCTTTTCTGTAGTTACTGCTCTACAATATATTTAACTGTTTCTTCAATAGTAAAGAATGGAATATGAGGCACTCTAATGGAAAGCAAGATCAAGTGAAGAACATTTAAGTGAAGAATGCCATTATAATTTAAACTTCATGTGTTAAACATTAGATAATAATCCATTCCTCTTATAGAAATGCATAGACATTTTATATCAGTAAAACCAGCATAGTAAAAAGCCCCCAATTACTCCAGCAGCTTCAGAATTTTGTTTTATTTTATTGTTAAAAATTGCGTAGTTAGCATATAAACTAATGAGATCCATGACATTCTCATGAATATCTTTGTTCTTTAGCCACTTGAGATCTTCTGTATGAATTATAGGAATTTTTTCCAGCTCTATTAGGAATGATATTGGACTTTTGCTGGTGGGTTGTATTGAATTGGTAGTTAACATAGCCACCATTTTTACTTTATTATTTTTGCTAATCCATGAGCATGGGTGATCTATCTTCTTGTGTTTTCTTAATTTTTTCTCCAATTTCCAAATTTTCATGGTAGAGAACTTTCATTTCCTTGGTTAGGTTTGTTAAGAAGTTCTGTTTTTTTTGTGTGTGTGTTGCTTGTTTGCTTTTTTTTTTTTTCATTTAAGAAACTACTGTGGTGCCTGTGAGATGGATTATTCGGTGTTTGCCACCCATGTCAACTTGAGTTCAGTCCTGTATGTCATATGATCATAGAGGAGAAACTGAAAGCTGCCTTCTGACCTCTACATGCATGCTTTCACACATACTTCTATAACAAATACCATATATATATGTATATATGTATGTATTTATATATGTAAATAGATAAAAATATAATGATTTTTAAAAGAGAAACTATTGTTAATTGATTTTCCTCCTGATTTTTATCTCTGCAAGTTCATTGCTGAAATACAGAAAAGCTACTGCTTTTCTGTATGTTACTTTTGTTTCTTGCTACTTGACTGGACTATAAGATCTGAGAGTTTTCTGATGGCATCTTGAATTAGTGGTTATTATGCTTTATGTTTATTTCTGTTAGACTATGCCTCAAGTATATGACCATGTTTCCTTCAAAGAGGGATAATTTGACTTCTCTCTTTCCTAATTGTACCATTTTCCTTTCTTTTGTATTATTTATCTAAGGTTCTGAACATTATATTGAATAAGAACAATGAGAGTGAACAGCATTGTCTATTTTTGATTTTAGAGTTAGTATTTCAGTTTCCCCCTATTTAGTATAATATTGAATATAGACTTGTTATATATAGTCTTTACTATGTTCCTACTTTTAAACTTTCTTAACATTCATTTTATTATTTGTGTGTGTGTGTGTGTGTATGTGTATGAGTGTGTGTGTACAGGTACGTGTACCCATGCCATGACATAGGTGGGGGGGGGACAAAAGACAGCTTTTGAAAATCAAAATCAATTTTCTGCTTTCACAATGTGAGTTCTGGGGACTGAACTAAGGTTGTCAAGAGTGGTGGCATGCACCTCTACCCACTGACCTATCTCATCAACCTGAGATGTGTTCCTTCTTTTCCTAATTTCTTTTTAAAAAATCTTATTTATTATTTTTATTGTATTTTATGTGTTTGAGTGTCTTACATGCACATATGTAAGTGCACCCATATTGTACAATGCTCACAGAGGTCAGAAGAGGGTATTGGATCCCCTAGAATTGGAGTCATGGATGCCTGTTAGCAGCCATATGGGTACTAGGAAAAGTTGTGTCCATTTGCAAGAGCACCCAGTGCTCTTAAACACTTAATCATCTCTTCAGCCCCCTAACTGATTTTATATAAAGGGATGTTGATTTTTATAAAATGCATTAATCCAGCATTTTACCTATTCCAGCATCTTTTTATTTAGTAATTGAGGAGTTGCAATTTTTTTATAAGGTCATATGGTCTTGCTTGTTCATGTTTCTTATTACTGTGATGCAGCTTGCACACTGATACTTGGGTATTTCCTCCAGTTTGATTTTAATTCTAATGCAGAAGGCTACACTTGAGAGCTCAGTCTCTAGTACTACTCAAGTCATACAAGATACATAAATACACGTAAAATGAATTAAAGCTTACTAATATATCATCTCTTACCACAATATTACTGTAAAAATGCTATGAGATTCAAATTATTTAGGGTAAATTAGAAATAATTAGTGAATGAGATAAAGGAAAGAGCAACAGAAAGGGGGATAATAGAAGAGAAGCAAGGCCACATCTGTGAAAGGAAAAGAAGAGGAATGGACATGAATACCAGAGAGCAAAATAGAAGATATTCGACTCATGAGAAAAAAAATTAAAAACCCAAGTGACTACTAACAATTGATCTCCCAATACTGAGAAAGTTTGAAAATAAAATTAATGAGAAAAGAAGAGGAATGGACATGAATACCAGAGAGCAAAATAGAAGATATTCAACTCATGAGAAAAAAAATTAAAAAGCCAAGTGACTACTAACAATTGATCTCCCAATAATGAGAAAGTTTGAAAATAAAATTAATGTTTAAAATAAGAAGGAAAATTAAAAGTAGAAACATGACTTTTAAAAATGTAGTAACATGCTGGGCGTGGTGGCACATGCCTTTAATCCCAGCACTCGGGAGGCAGAGGCAGGCCGATCTTTGTGAGTTCAAGGCCAGCCTGGTCTACATAGTGAGTTCCAGGACAGCTGGGGCTACAGGGAGACCCTGTCTCAAAAAGACCACACACACAAAAAATGTGGTAATGTGAAAATACTACCAGAAGTCTATTAAACTGGAAAAATAGGAGAAACCCAAAGAGCAAAAGGGGAACAGAGCAATAGGAAAAAGATGAAGCGTTACAGCATCTTTTTTCTGAGTCCTTGAAAAGCAGAGGTTGGAAAACAATGGAAAGAACTGGAGACTCACTTGTGTGCTCCAGGGAGGCGTTGTATTCCTTTCCTAGGGCTCCGGCTGATATTGATCCTGTATTGAACAAATGTCCTATGCACTAAAGTTCTCTTCATTTTGATTGCATCCCTTCCTTGCATGCTAGGAGCCTTTCCTGGTCACATCTGTCTTCACAGTCTGTGGGATAGAAGGTTCTCAGACCCTCTTGATATTTCACAGATTATACTGCTTGGGGTGGTTAATGTTCTAGCTTGGGGGAGGGTTATTTTAATATGTCCATTTGAAATGAATGAAACAAAAACAGCACTGAGATCTGTACAGGTGAAGACACTTTCTTTGTACTGCTGTGATTATTGATCACCCTGCTGGAAGGCTACAGCTGTGGGCTTTAAGATTTCTACTAGAGCTTCAAAGCCGTTAGACTTTACAGTGTTGTATGGTAGCTGGTTGGCTCTAGATACTGAATCACCCATTGACCTCTGACTTAGTGCTATCAACTGTCAGGGGTTTGCTCAGTGGGTAAGTCTTCTTTTGGCTTCTGTGAGTGAGGCTTCCTTTCCCAGGCACTTCTCTGTCTGAGCTGAGCTTTGTGCTGCCTGTACACTTGTAACTTGTTAGTGTTGAGCCCTCCTGCTTTCCACAACTGCCACTCCACAACAATAAGTTGTTTCACAAGATGATGACTATGCAGTGCTCTATGAGCCATAAGCAATGACTAAATGTGATTCCTCTTACTTGCTGAAACATCTGTTTGTTGAATCACTGTGTCACAGAAGCCTGCTACAAGATTTGAGACTTGTGACAGTTGTGAAATTTTCCCGAAGGTAGAATTGGTCCTCTTTCCTACAATACAGCCACTTGGGTTAGCTTTTGGATGAGGTGTCTGCTTCCCCACCACCACCAGGAAGGAGCTGGGATGGATAACAAAATACATTTATCCACCAATTCCATTACATGATCACATGATAAAATTCATATTAAAAGGTTTTGCCAAAGCCATGAGACAGTTTGCTTGTATAAATCAGTGAAAGATACATGATGCCCGAACATCTAATCGGGTGACAATTCTATCTTTTTCGTGGAATTCCCTAACTGTGGTGGCACTGAGACCAAAGAGCTTGGTACTCTTGCACATCCAGTGAAATCTTAATATGCTTATATTCAGATTCAAATGCAGATTTTTCAAATTTAAATAATTTAAATTGAAGGATACAAGAAAGGTAAAAATTGTACTTTCATAACACACAGAATAAACTCAATAACACACCTGACTCCAGTCTCTCTATATGAACTTCCTGGAAGTTTTTGAAGCTATAATGTGGAAAAGGTCCAAATTGACTTATTCTTAGTAAGCCGTGTCCCAGATAGCCCAGAAAGCTATGATATTTGATATTAGACCATAAACATTGTTACCTAACTTCTTATATTTATATATATATTCAGATATTTAAAGTTGTTAAATATCATCTTATATAATATCATCTTACAGTTTTCTTTGTGCCACTAGCTTTGTTTAGAAATATTTTAGGAGAAATTTATGTGAAAACATATGTGAGTAATGACCATAGACATACAGTAACTCATATAACAAAATTAGCATGCTAACTCAATATAATTGACTTCCTTGATTTTTATGCAAAAATGCTAATGAGGGTGAGGATCTCATTGGTAAATATTCATGATAGCTTTATGATAGATGACACTATATATAGAAAACTGAATCTGTCTTATAGAACCTTGTCACATTGCAATTGAATATTACAATATTTATCTATTGAAGGAAGAGAAATACAGAATTGACACTTTCTGAATCCTTAAATTTATGAATTTTCTAAATACTCTGTTCTATTTAGTTCACTGTCAGATTACGAGAGAGCTGCTGATTGAAAGCACATTTTGCAGTTTGTGTTCTCAAATACATTACTGTTTGTATTGTTCATTCTTGCGAAACAGCGGCAATTTTTCTGTCTTCTTCCTGCCTTCTGATACTTTTGGATTGGGGTGTTTTGTAAACAGAGTCTGATCAAAGACTCCACATAGTTCTTTTTTCAGTGAATTCCCTGGAGTTCCAGAAAGCTCATTGATATACATTATTCTACTTGTAGGCTAGATTTACTGTTCCTCAGAATAAACACCTTATCAGTAACTCTGTATTTTTGTAATAAGTAGTTTGAGACAGAACTACTGGGCAATAGCCACATGACTGAGTGATATGTTCTTAAGCTTCATACCATGACTACCCTGTGAAGCTAAATCTGTCAGGTGTAAACATTCAGAAGCCTGCTTTGTAGAGTCGACTACTCATTCTAAGTGCTTTTCCCTGCTTTATGATTTCTCTGCTTACCTTGAAATTTGGAGGATGAAACACTGTTCATGCCTGAGATGGTTAGGTGATTCTAAATATGCCCTTGAATTCCAGGAAATTTCATTCTGAGCATATAGTGAAAGATACACTTGAAAATCATGGAATGTGTGGGCATTCTCTGCTGTCAAGATTGGTGATGTGAAATGCTGCTCAGCATAAACAGAATTGAGGACTGTTCCCTTGTGTTCACAATGGTGAGGTCAAAATAAATTTCACAGTATGTAATTTCCTGGTAAAGGAGCTGCTTATGTCCTAAGATCTCAGTCCATGCTTTACCCAGAGATTGAGATTATAATACCAATTTTAAATGTCAGGTATACTATAGGGTGCATGCCATGACTAATAGGCTAAACTACATAAACTTGACAGCTGTTTCTAATGACTGTGGTTAAATGTAGGGAACCAGCAGTGGTCAAACATCTCTGCGAATGTTTTGATTTGTACTGTGAGAATCAGTTTTCCAGGAGATGTGTCAAATTCACTTTTGAGGTCCTTAAGAATACAGGTTTATGGCAGAAGGCCCAAAGAAGAAATATGTAGAATCAAGTTACATGTGACACAAATAAATCTATATACCAACAATATTCTTATCCTGTGTCCTTGTTCCATATTAGACCTTTGTAATGTGTTGGGCTGAGAAACATGAATAAAGGTGGAGTTCTCTGACCTAACACCTCAAACAGAGAAAAGAAATCTTTACCTCACACCTTCTTGGACATAATATTATTGATTATTGATCTGTTTCATCCTGGATGCTTTATGCTGTGAATGTACTTCTCAACATTATAGATGTTTTTATTTGACTATGAAGCCAGAGGGGGCAATGTTAACCTTACATTTTAAATTGGGTGAAGTTTTGATGTTTCTTGAGAGTATATTTCTGATTAGAACATTTGAGATATTTGTGTAGAAAATTTTGTGTTTCATAGATCTCAATGTTTAGCAACTTTTATGTTACAATTTTAGTAAACATATTATTTATTAACTTTTAAATAGCAAAATAGGATAATGCTATCAACATTCTTATGTGTCTTTATTTTTCCCAAACTCAGTTTTTATAACCTATTATATTTCTTTTCCTCTGGATTATGTTTCATATTCAATTTTGTTCAATTCCCAAGTTTAGTTCTCTAAACTTCTTGCAGAAGTTACATTACGCAGCATGAGTGTGAAATGATGTTTCTTTTTCTAGCTTGGGAGATGCCACACACATGGATACCAAACCCAGTAAAATCTAGTCATCTTTAAACCTGAAAAAATGGAAAGAAGCTCCCCTCCTTTCTTTTTATTTATTTACTTACTTATTTTTCTTTTTTATTTATCTTTTATTTATGGAATTTATTTTAGAATTCACAGTGAATACTAAGTATATATGTTTAGTACAGTTAGTAATGATATGCTGTGATAATTAAGCATTCCCAATTTCATATCACTTGCACATCAACTGAGATAAATTGACTCAATGGAGACTAGAAGAGTCACAGTTACTTAGTTTTCTGATTAGACAAGTCACTGAACTTCTCTGAAGCTCAGCCTCTCACTATCAGGATGCCATAATAATGAATCCTGCCCCAGAACACTGCTGTAAGGATGTTTTGTAATTATTTTTTAATTGAAATTTTGTGTAATCCATACAAAATATCTCAATCATTTTTATAACCCATCCTCCATTAGGACCCCCTTATAGTCCATCCCGTAAGATTTTATGCATTCTGTCATTATGTTAAGCCCCATCAAGTCAAGTAAGTGTACCCAGACTTCCCTCTGTGGAAGTTTATCGACTGGGGTCTACTCAGCCTATCTAGACTTCTATAGATATACAGAAATGTTATATATATATATATATGTTTATATATGTATGAAAAGTAAGTACCTATATGGAAATTGGTTATCTAGCTTGCATATTTATGTTCATGGTATGGTTTTAACATTAGTAAAGAAACAAATATTTAAAGTGACAATACTGGAAGTGTCTGCCTAGGATGGTGTGGTCAAATTAACAGCCAAATGCCAAACCCCACAATTATCCCATCCTGTTTTTTAAATAAAGCTTTTTAAAAATAATCTTCAGTTGTACATGTGACCATTTAAATACCATCTACTGTACGTTGATTCCCATGATAACAACATCTAATAATTCCAACAGAGGTCTAATGACCCTGCAAACATAAGTGTTTAATATTTGCTCCTTTAATGAAAAGAATTTGTTGATGCCTTGTCTAGGAATCTTCACTTTGAGGTAGAAAGGCCCCTGCTGAACCCTGAGCCACACTCACTGCTTAGTGCAATATGGAGAGGAAGCACTGAGTAAAGGAACTGGGAGCATAATCAGTTTCATATGAAAGGCTTACCCCACTGAGATGCCCTCACTGAAACTGGTAATGAGAAATAGCAGAAAATCTAAAACTAATTATAGAGGTCTTAAATTTTTATTTAATATATTTTAGAGTAATCAATGAGTCTTCTCTTTGATATCCTTTATGTGAAAGGAACATAACTCATAAAATAAGCAATTCCGCAAACTTACTTAAAAGAAAATGCGTCAGTTTTGAAACATAGGACAAACGCACAGAAACACAAACACACGCACAAGCAAATGAATAGAAGTACAGAACTCTTGGCCAGGTGACAGAAAAAAATATGAAAATAAAAATCACTGAGATAGTTTTTACTGTCAGATTTTGAAACATATATAAATAATGCATAACAGAAAACATACATTTGACATGGTAAATATATCAGATTCCTTTTAGTGGTGGGGGCAACATGCAAACAAAAAACAAATCTGCAAGACTCTAAATGACCACAAAGAAAATTAATAGTTAGAAGAAGAGATACTTGAAATTTTGGTTGAAAGAGGTGAATATATATAATATGTTGCTTAAAACAAACTTATTAAAGAATGTGTTTAGTTTAAATATCTTCATAACAATTATATGTAGGTACATATTAATAATAACTATGCAGAGATCTTAATTTCAAACTTGCTCAACAATCAAACTACTGAAAAGAAATTTTAAGGATGTGCTCCTGAAGAAAGAAATTGGGGAAGACATTAGAATATATAAAGACATAATACCCTCATGGATTAA
The DNA here is from genome assembly GCF_000622305.1 of Nannospalax galili. NCBI lineage: Eukaryota > Metazoa > Chordata > Mammalia > Rodentia > Spalacidae > Nannospalax > Nannospalax galili. Next base: position 3,578,321 of record NW_008339910.1, on the reverse strand, counting down.
GAGGGTTGATCTTTTGAATATGACTATACTACCAAAAGCAATCTACTGATTCATTGTTAGTTCAGTCTACATTTCAAGGCCATTCTTCAAAAACATAGAAAAAACAATCCAAATATTTGTGTAGAGGCACAAAACTCAGATGACCAAAGCAATCCGGAGCAAAAATAATACTGCTACAAGTATCACTATACCTCATTTCAAATTATACTACACAGTCATAGTAACAAAAACAGCATAATACTGCACAAAAACAGACTCATAAATCAATGGAATAGAATTCAAGACTGAGATAAATCTGTGATACTATGGCTACCTGATTTTTGACAAAGATGGCAAAAATACATATTGGACAAGAAATAGCATCTTCAACAGGTGGTGTGGAGAAATCTGGATTTGAACATGCAGGCAAATGAAACTAGTACTTTACCCATGATAGTTATATACTAAGACCCTGTTGCTGAAGATGTCACATATTTTGGTCAATTTTAAACTGACCAGGAATTCTCTTCCATGCTGTCTAGCTTTCACAGTGCCAGCAGGTGTTTTATAGACTACTAACAGAGAAAAGACACCAATGGTCTTACTAAGTGCTGGACCCTTTGTGCTGCAAAGCTGACTTGCCAGTGCCCACTGACACAGGACTGTTATGAGGGAACTAGTCACTTTCTGACTGAATTTGAAGTCTGCTCTGTAAGAAGGAATGTCATTTCTGATACTTTAAGTCAGATAAAAAAAACTGAGGCTGGGGAGATTGTAGATCCTAGGGAAGAAGCTGTTATTATTATTTTGCTAAATTTTGCTAAATGACCATGTTGTCAAATTGCCTTGTAAATATTTATATCAGCAGATCTGATCTGCTCTCCTCAACCTTGGCCAGAGAGGTGGCTGCCTCCTCCTCCCCCTCCTCCTTCTCCTCCTCCTCTTCTCCTTCTTCTTCCTCTTCTATCTTTCTTTTTTTGTTGTTTTTTGTTTGTTTGTTTGTTTTTGCAGTGGGCCACAGTCAATACATAGATGCATATCTGAACAGAGCGCTAGGAAGACTGAATACTTACATCTAAGTGGGACATCTTTAACAACCGCTATCCTATACCAAGCTCAGGGAAACCATGGACGAGGAGACAGAAGATTGTAAAAGCTGGAGAATGAGGAGGAGTGCTGTGAAATTCTGTCTTCTAGACATGTTAGACGTTAAAGACCTGTTACTGTAATCTGCTCTCATCAATGTGATTATCCACCCAAGGCCTACAAAAGATCAAGCAGTTTGCTGAAATTCATACATAGATGGGGCTGATGATCTCAGGCTTCATGCATTACTGATGACCCTTTGGCCAACAGATAGCTACCTACATAAGACAATCAATCTGTCTTGAAGGTTTAGTCAGTGGTAAGTTTCCCATGCAATTGTGGATGGCCCACACACCAGCACATATGGGTGCACTTGCTGGACTTACAAATAAAAAAAAAAATCTATGAAATTAGGACAGAAGGTATTGAGGGAAAATGGGGGAAATTTGAAAGAAAAAATGGAGGGCAGGTATGGTTATATGTCACCACTATATACATGTAATAAATTCTAAAAGAGTAAAAAGGAAAATAAAAGATATGTGCATATGTGACTGAATAACTGGATGAGAAAAAATGTTCAGCCTATTGCTAGGCCCAAAACAGTTCAGGAAAAATGGAAGAAGAGTACATGAAGCAAACGCCATGAACACTGAAAGCCAGTCAGCACTGAGCATTCATAATTATCTTTCCCCAATGTGTTTTCCCCTTGAACTTTTGGCATGCATAAACTTAGTTTCATTTTCATTTTGTTAAGCATTTTTAATTCAAATTTTGTGAATTTCATGCACTATAGTTTGGTGGCATTTAGATCCATTCTACTACCTGTACCTCCCCACACTTTCCTCTGAGCAATTTAATATACTCTCATTGTATATGTCTGATATATGTTCTAAATGTCCTTCAGTGCAAGTCCATCCACTGGGCCTGCCGTGCCAACCCTGTAAGACACTCTCTCTTCCCCTCCCAAGAGCCATCAATTGTAATAAGTTCCTTAGGTTGGGTTGGGATTTCTTACCCTCTTCCCTGTGTCGAAGCTGGGATTTTTGTCTGGTTTGAGCTTGCATAAAACTTGTTCATGCTGTCACTGTTGCTGTGCATTCATATGAGTAAATAACTATCTGTATGGAAGACTCGTGAAGTCTCAAAGTTTACTTTATCAAATGGAGGTGTTGCAATTTGTGCAGTATAAACTGCTGTTCATATTGTGATGGACAGAGGGTAGATTTATTAATTGTTTATCATGGATCACAAACGTATTGTGCCCAGAGAAGTTTCTTCTTATAACACAAACATTCACAACTGGTCATCATGCAGAGAACAAGAGTTTTCAGAATGCTCAGTCCTAAACAGAGCACCTATATCACACAATGTCCTCCCAAGGCTCTGCGATCATTGCAGAAGAGGTGGCAGAAAATTCTAAGTACCAGAGGTGGTAGATAACGTAAGGAATACAAGGAAACTGTTGTCTGGAAACCACAGGATAGTTGCACATATGAACCCACAGCACTTACGGCAACATGCTTAAGACTTGTGTGCAAACTCACGTCAGACAGAGGCCCAGCATTGGTGTGTAAGGTGGACAAGAACCCAAACGCTAGTTGAAGGTCTATTGACAATTGATCATAATCAATGCTGGAAAAGGGAGAAACAATTTCTTGTTGGTGTGATGTCTGGTAGGTTGGCGAGACTACAAGAGATAGACCCACATGCAAGAGCGTTTGGGAAACACAGATTAGGTTGGATATTCCTTTAAAAAAGAGAAATAATAATAGAGGATATGAGGTCAGAGGAAGCAATAAGCTGTGGATGGAGAAAGGAGAGTTAGTCTAACAATGATCAAAATAGATTGTAGGAAATTCTTGAATCATTAAATATGTTTTTTAAAAGGAGGAAGTTATTTTGATAAGGAATGGAAAGTAAAGACACTGTTTGAAGGGTAAAGGATAAATCTCCACAGGTACTCATTGGGCAGCTGCTTCCCTTCTGCAACACCATAAAGCAGCAACAGCAATGGGAAACTATGGTAATATTTATGCATAGAAAATAATGTCAAGGGTAAAATGAAATCACTGAGGTTTACATACCCATTTAAATCTTTAAATACTTTGTTGTGGGAATTACAGGATTAGTGGCTTAAAATAAATCAATAATTATACCACCCTTTCCACCTAATTTCCTTGAGCATCTCTTCAGTACTGTAAGAAGACTTATCTGTGGATCAAAAACATTTCAGTGCTCTACTTGGCATCAACATTCTGCTCTCTCACTGGGAAAAAATTATTCATGAAATTTCTACAAAGCAGCTGTCAAATATACCCAGTAGCCACTTAATGCGCTTAACTTCTTATTTAATAGAATTCACAGAGTTTTTTCTTAAAGATTACCTAAAATAGAACATTATACAATACAGATACTGCCATTATTTAGATATATGTTATTGTGTGAGTCTGCTTGTAAGAATTCTCTGACACACACACACACACACACACACACACACACAAAGGTGAGATCCTCCCAGGAAATAAAACAACCCATGAAAGTAGTTATCAATTCTATAATTTGAGGGTTTTTTTAAACAAGTGAATCTTATTAAGAGATTGATATAAAACAGACGTGAAAACATTCTATGTCATAACACCAAATATCCTTAAAGCTTATAGACAATCCAAACCTGCTTTGTATACTCAAAATACACCTGAATTTTGACAGAATGTTTGAGAGTCTCTATCAATTTGATTAAGCAGTTGTGAGGTTCCTATTAAAGAAGTTGGGTCTCCAACTGGCAGATACCGCAGCAATAGATCAAGTACATTTTCCATTCAAATTTAGGTTTAAAGTGTCTAACATTTATGACAGCAGATGTTCTCTGTTTACTTAAAGATTTGAACGGTTGCATGACTTTAATTATGCTTTGACTGCCCCTTCATATAAATGTTTAAAATGGGTAAAGATTTCTGTTTTCCCTTTATTTTTAAATTACTTGCCTATGTTCTTTTTACATTTATGCCTTTTTCCTTCTTAATTCTTTGTATTACTTTAAGAAATAGATGGTACTAGATTTCCTAAAGATATTTCCTCAAAGCAACAAATGTTTGTTACTGTTATATAAAACACATTAGATTTAGAAATAAAAATCATCAGTGCATTTCTAAATGCATAGATGAAAGCTATTTTTCCTATACATAGATCCTTTCACATAGATTAGGGATTAAGTCAACGAAAATTATGTATAAGTAATTGCAGAAGGTATTGCTAAGCACTGCATGAAGTCTTGCTAATATCCAAGTCCATTTGTCAGAGTATACACAGTTTATTTTCATGTGAATGTGTATCACAACTTTTAGCTAAGGCAAAAGCCTAGAGATTTTGGGTGAAAAGGCTTGGTTTAAAGCCAAAACCTGAGATCTTTCTGGTTGGTTACAAATCAGTCTTCACTGGCTCAATTGCTATTTATCAAATCTTTGAACAATCTAAACATAAACAGAAAGCCCAAGACAGAAGTAGTCAATGTTTGTTATGCTTAGAGAATGTAGAGCCCCTTAAAAGCAGGCCTTTTCTGCTTATTAAATCCATCCCTGGTTAGTTTTCCTGCTGTGTACAACTCACTATGAAAAGCAGGCACAAGCATGGCACAGCTGGAGGCCAAGCATAACAGGATTTCAGAATCACAAACATTCTAAAATTTCCTGTGATTTCTCCACATGCTTTCTTAAGAGTGCTAAGACTTCCATTGTTACCATTATGTGTGCGTTGTTTCTGATTAATTTTGCTACTTTAAATGCTGCCTGAAAAACGAGTCATAATAACGGCAATAGAAGATAAAAGATTATTTTCCTCCCATAGAACTTGAAATATGATACTTAGGATCTCATTGAGCAGGTATATTACAGAAAACTTATTTACTTATGGTTTGGATGTATGTTAATTAATTATGTTAATTAATTTGTCACTATAATTAGTAGAACAATTTACTTTCCAAGATACTGAAAACACATAGCATGACATTTTTTTTTTAAATATTTTGTTTATTATTATTTTTGTGTGTGCATGACTGTATTGCTTGAAAGTATGTAAGTGCACTGTCTTGTGTGATGCACACAGAAGTCAGAAGAGGAAGTCGGATCCCCTGGAACTGGAGTTATGCAGGGTCGTTAGTTGCCGCCATGTGGGTGCTAGTAATCCAAACTGGGTCCTCTCTAAGAGGTGTCAGTGCTCTAACCACTGAGACATCTCTGCAGCCCATGACATAGTTTCTTTATGTGATCAAACGTACTGTTTGCTTTTAAAAACAAATGATGAAGCCATTCGTGGTGGTGCACGCCTTTAATCTAAGCACTGGGAATGCAGAGGAAGGAGGGCTAAGCTTGGCTGCATAGCAAGTTCAAGGTGCTTTCAAGAGTTTGGAATACCTGGGACACTGTCACAATAATAAATAA
>NW_008339910.1:3542511-3572752 GCF_000622305.1 Nannospalax galili | reverse complement strand
TTTCATCCATAAGTAACAAAGAATAAAATAACGTCAATACCTTTTACAGATTTTTCCCTTTCACTCAGTTCTACAAGTTACCTGCGTAATAGTTAATATATTTGGAATTCTACACATAAAGGTATAATTAAATATTTTATAATTTCAGACTCCATATTTGAAAAGCAGGAAAACACATACCTTTTCTCATAAAAAAAAATGAGAAAGCAGAATTTTCTTGGCATCTTCAGAAAACTGAATTATCAGATCAGAATACTACCTAATAATCTGGGGAAAGGCAAATACACAGAGAGAGTCAAGATGTACCCATCTAAAGAGTAGCTGTTGGTGACACATTTTCAAACATCTTTTGATGATCTTAATGAATTGGCAGAAGTGACAGTAGGCCTGGAAAGGTGGCACAGGCATTAAAGGCTCCAGCTCACAACTGAAAAGACAAGATGGTGGCAGACTAGCATGAAGGGAAAAAAGGTGGAGGTCACAGCCTCGAGGGAACTCATGACACTGCTGGATTTTCTTTCCAGGCACTCATCAAGTTTTTTTTTTGTGTATGTGTGTCCAACAGGAGGATGAGAAACATTGATAGATAAGCCTTTACACGTGGTGCTTTGCCAGCATTCTCTGACAGTGGACAAAGGAGGAAGGAGATTAAAAACAAAACAAAACAAAACAAAAACAAAAACAAAAAACCCAAACCAGAAAATGCAGTAATAGATCCAAAGAAACTAACTGAATTCACATTCACATACCACTCACTGAACAAAGCAGAAGCAGAACCAGCATCTCCATGACATTCTCAAGAATAGCTGGACTGCATTTTTATCATGATTACAGACTAGAAATCACATAACATGTATTCTTAAACCAAAGTGTAATCAACATAGAAATTAAAGAAAAAGAGCTGGAAAATCACTACTTAGAAATTGAATGAAAAAATTCTAAGTGATAATAGTTCAATGCATTCTCAAAAGTATTTTAAATATTTTAATTTGAATCAGTATGAAAATAGAATGAAGAGGCTTGTTTCCCTTTGTGATACAGCAAGAGTAGAAGCAAGGCAGGTGTTTCTACCATAAAATTAATTTTTCTAAAATGATCATGTTCTAAATTATTAACATTAGCTTCTACCTTAACAAAACAAAGAGGAGAAATATAAACAACAGTATAAGAAGAATTTAAAATATCATCCAACAGTGATAAAGTTGAAAATAGAAAAATGAAAACAGAAAAATCATATATAAAAATTAAATATAGCAAAAGCTTATTCTCTTGAGGTGATAGAGGAAAAATACATAATATGAGAGATGAAAGACGATTCCTTACAACTGTCCCCAGGGACACTGAAAGGCTAACAATGCCACAACATAAGCACCTGCATCCGCACAAATTTGATAACAACTGAAATGAGCAAATTATTTAAAGCATATATACTAACAAAATGACTGCAAGGAAAATTACATACAATAAATTCCTCTATTTTTATTAAAAAATGTAACCAATAGACAATTTTTTAAACAAGAACATACCAGATTCAAGCCAGAAAATATGAGGTCCATGTGGAGAATTTTATTGTTATTTTACAGAAGCAAAATTATAAATTCTAGTAATAATTTGAAGAATGGAGAATTACAAATTCCCAACATTGTCTAAATAACACTGAAGTTGTCACACTTATATTTTCAAAATCACTCTGATATGACAAATACATAAAAACTTTCACAATGAAAATTAAAAGTAAAACATTTATATGCTGGGAGTTTCCAAGATAGAATGCAGAATGTAAGAAAACAATATAACTGCACTACAGATGACAGAACTATCTTCATTTAGTAGAAAATGCTTTGTCCTGAAGATCACTGGACATGTTGAAAGACTGTTGAGAGTAAGGGCAAAACAACTGTACATATGCACTTTACTTTAATAACCAATGTTGTTCACTATGGGCATGAGCTAACAACCTGACAACATTTTCTGTATATATAGTACATATAGTGATCCTAAAATTGAGCTTCCTAGTTCAAGTTAAGGATGATCTTGAACTTCTGAATCTGTGCCTTCATGTCACATGTACTAGGATTAGAGACATGCTCCATCACACCTGGTTTTATACTTTGTTGGGGATTGAACCCAGGGTTTTCTGCATGCTAGGCAAGCACTCTTTCACCTGGGCTATTTCCCTAGACCCGTATGGAACTATTTATAGGTACTTCTTTATGAAAGTGTCATCAAAGATACCAACATATTCAGAAAGTATTCAGTCAGATTTAGAATTCAATAAAGTTAATTAAGGCCCTGTGATGAGATGATCAAATCTAGGCTTGCATTTTAGGGAATATATGAGATTAGTCTGTAACATTTTCAACTTTAGAAATTATGGGTGTGATGACAGCAGCCCAACAAATGAAACCAAAGATTAGATTTAGATATATCAAATGGCTGTAAAACCAATTTGAAGGAACTTGTGATGGGCAAATCTGGAACAATATATACCAATAAATAAATAGATTAATCTTGGATTGTAAATCAAAATATTAAAACATCTTTAAATCCATTCTGATTTAAACTGAGGTTTTTAAGAAAATGATGAATAGTGGAAGAGAGATAAGAATTCTAAATGATTTTAAATCATCTACATAGCTATTTCTCTGTCAAGCTGGTGGACTCTTATAATGTCTCATCATTTACATGTTAGCTGCTTAGAGTGACTTCTTCCAAAAAGTATTTTATTAAGAGGTTGTGAGGGAGTAAATGACCAGTTAAAAAATTTAGCACACTTTTGAACATGTGATGAAGATTAGCATTGACAGTGGAAAAATCATACTCATATTATACGTCCTACACATGAGGCACTTTATTTCTGTGGTCTTTCTCTTAAAACCCAATGTTTCCAGTGCAGTAATGACAAAGGCTACAGGAACATTTTATTTGGCAGCATTCTATAAATTTTTGAATGTTACTACTCAAAATTTTCAGAAACACAAAGAGAAGTCAAATAGAAATTGCATATCCTGGAGAAATTCTGAGATATTAAAGTAGTTACAACACATTATGGTGGATGGGATCTTGGAATAGCAAAAGAACATCCCAACAAAAACTGAAATCTGGAGACTTGTGAGCTCCCCTAGCCAGATAAGTAGTGAGGTTCTTTACCCAAACCTGCCATGTCTGACTAAGCCTGCTCAGGTCTCTGTGATTCATGAGTATCCCTGACCTGTATGCTCCACCAGTCCCAACCAGAGGGAGAGTCATTTCCAAAGGTCTCCCCACAAACACCCATCTCTGCTTTCAGGCCTGTTCTGTCACTTACATTTTTGTTGCTTATTCACCTAGCAGCCCGTTCAGATTCTCCATGGAGGCTATCATCATAACTCAGACTCAAAAGTTACACGTATCTTCAGCTGAACTGAGACCATTTCTTATACCCCATTTGGACATCAACATGAAGTGACCCCAAAACAGAACACCAAGCTCTACTCACTTGGGCTATAATTTGCCAAACTGAGGAAACAGAAAAGACATCATCACCTAGCCATATAACTGGCACAAGTCCAAATGCTGAGGTATCGGAGGAAAACAAAAACAAAAAAACAAACATCAAAATCATGTAAAACCAAGACAATATGTGTCCTCCAGAAATTGTCACCCCCATTGTAATATTGCCAGAGAATGACATCTATCTGAAATACTAGACAATGATTTCAAAATAGCAATTATAAACATGTTCAACAACACTGAAACACCAACAGAACAGGAATTATTAAGTATTGGTCAAAAATAACACTCAATATTAATGGTCTCAATTTCAAGTTGAAAATAACACAAACTAAATGACAGACACAGGATCCAATGATTTTTTTTTTTACTACAAGAAATACTACTCAAGATCAATAATTGACATTATCGTAGGGGAAAGGGATGAAAAAGGGTATTCTTAACAAACAGAAGAAAGAAACAAGCAGGTATAGTTATTCTAATATACGACAAGATATACAAACTAAAGCTAGTTAGAAGAGACAGGGAAGGTACCTTGCTGTCCACTAAAGGAAAAATATACAAAAAGGACATCTCAATCCTAAACATATGTGCACCACATATAGCAGCATCCAATTTCATTAAAGAAACTCTGTTAAATCTCAAATTGCATATTAACTCTGACACAGTGATAGTGGGTGATTTCAGTATTCCACTCTCACCAATTGATAGGTCACACAAACAAAAACTCAAAAGAGAAACCTGGAGCTAAATGGCATCATAAATCATATGGACTTGGGCTAGAGAGATGGCTTGGTGGTTAAGAGCACTGACTGCTCTTGCAGAGGACCTGGGTTTCATTCCCAGTACCCACATGGCAGCTAAGAACTGTTCATAACTCTAGGTCAAGGAATTCAAAGCAATCCTCTGTCCTCTGTGGGCATTGTATGACATGGGTGCACCTATCTACACACAGACATAACACTCATACACATGCAGACATAAAACTCATATGCATAAAAATAAATCATTTTCTTTTTTAAGGAGGGGCAGAAGGATTATGTGGCAGAGGTGGTGGAAGAGTGATTTCCAGGGAGATTAGTCATTATTCATGTGAACTTACAGGTATTGGGACAGCATGCACGTCCCAAATAAGCATAAGCCAGGCAAAATTCCTGCATAGACGTGGGGAAGTTGGCAGAAAACCCCACCTTTAGCTAAGGAACTATTGACAACTAGTAGCTGCTAGGAGTAGAAACTCAATCTTCTTTCAGAGTGTGACTTTTGGTAGGCTACCAGGCTACAGTGAATGGTTCTGTACTGAAAGACACTTGGTGACAAAGTTTGACTTGATTGGGTTTAAAAAATTAAATATACTGTAGTCATCCCCAAATCCAGGAGACCATGTATGATTAGGGCAAAATTACATATGGTTGGCTGGGAAGAGTGACAGGATACTCCGCTGAGAGTCCAATGACCTTGCTTGGCCCTCATTTAATGAATGAGCACAACCATCAACAAACCCAACTGTGACAATGTTTAGCAATCAGGCTCAGCTGAAGTCGTGATGATGGTAGTTATTTCATGCAGAAGAGATTGCTGTATAGCATCATCTTATTAAAAGGACATGGAACTTAAAATGATTTGGTGCTAGGATCCACAAATGAGGAAGAACATACATGTTTTGTTTTTGAGTCTGTGTTGATTCACCTAGTATGACAGTTTCTAGATCCATCCATTTACCTGCAAATTTCATTATGTCATCTTTCTTTACTGCTGAATAGAACTCCATTATGTAAATGTAACACATTTTTGTTAATCACTTGTCAGTTGAGGGGCATTTAGGTTGCTTTCATTTCTTAGCTATTGTGAAAAGAGCAGCAACAAACATGGTTGTATAAGTGTCTCTACAACAGGATTAGTTCTTGGTGTATATGCCAAGGAGTCATATAACCCTGTCATATGGTAGGTTCATTTTTAGTTTTTTAAGAGTTCTCCACTCTGTTTTCCATAGGGGTTTCATGAATTTGCAATCTCAACAGCAGTGAATGAGCATTCCCCTTTCTCCACATCCTCACTAGCATTACGTATCATTTGTTCCCTTGAACCTAGCCAGTCTGATTGGACTAAGGTGAAATCTTAGGATGTTTTTAATTTGCAATTCCCTAATTACAAACATGTTGAACACTTTTAAGATGTTTCTTAGCCATCTTTATTTCTTCATTTGAGAACTCTCTGTTTAGCTCTTTAGTCTATCTTTTAATTGGATCATTTGGTTTCTTGTTTCTTTGTTTTTTGAGTTGTTTATATATTCTGGATGTTAAACCTCTGTCAGATGTGTCACTGGTGAAGATTTTATCCCACTCTGTTGGTTTTCTCTTTACTTTTTGAATGTTTATTTTGCTGTACAGAAGCTTTTTAGTTTAATGAGGACCCACTTACTGATTGCTGACCTTAATTCCTGAGAAACTTCTGTCAGATTTAGAAAATAATTTCCTGCACTTATATCTAGCAGGTTACTGCCAATTTTTTCTTTTAATAGTTTCAAGTTTCACATTGAGGTCTTTGATCTATTTGGAGTTGACTTTTGTGCGATGTGAAAGACAAGGCAGTAATTTCATTCTTCTACAGTTTGAGATCCAGTTTTGCCAGCACCATTTGTTGAAGATGTTGTCTTTCCTCCATTGTGTGTACTTGGCACCTTTGTCAAATATCAGGTGGCTAAAATTGTATGTATTCAGTTTTGGATCTTCAATGATGTTCCATTTTTCTATGTGTCTGTGCTTGCGCCAGTACCATGCTGTGTTTATGACTATGGCTCTGTAGTATACTGTGAGATCTGGTATAGTAATCCCCCCAGCGATGCTCTTTGTGCTCATGGTTGCTTTGGCTATCGGGGTCTTTTCTGCTTCCCTATGAATTTAAGGATGGATTTTTCTAATTTTATGAAGTATGCCCAGCCTGATCTCAAACTCGATAACGTAGCTAAGGGCGACTTTGAACTTCTGATTCTCCTGGGTGCTGAAGATTACAAGGGTGATTCCCTCATCTGGCTACTTTATTGTCCCCCCATCTCTCTTTGCCATTTCCTACCCTGCTCTGGGGATTGAATTCACAGCCTTACTCCTGGAAGTCAACTACCCTACCACTGAGCAACAAGGTCTCACTAGGTAGCCCAGGCCAACCTCAGCTTCTTAAGTGAGCGCTGGATTCACAGGTGTGCAGCGTCACACCTGGTTTTTAATACAAGTGCTAAGCACTCTCTGTACTGTCATCAAGATGCATATTCCTTAGAGTAGCAAAAAGCTCCATAAAAAGAAGAGTATACGAAGTTGTTCAGAAAAAAGTGATGGGGAGATATGGGAAGAATTGGAGGGGAGAGAGTAGGCATGGATTTGATCAAAACACCTTATATGCATGTATGAAATTCTCAATAATATTTTAAAGTTAAAATATATACATATATATCATATATATAATGGAGTCCATGAAATTGAGTGGGCTGTGAAAACACATAGGGTAGATAAGAGAGGGGTTCTAAATATGATCAGAATATATTGTATGAATTCTGTACAAGTTGTACATGTTCAATAGAAAAAAATGTTTTGAAATCTGAACAAGAATTTTAGTCACCAGTAATAGACTGACACTGGCTCCTCTATTAAGAGATATTTGCCATATTAAGCCATATTATAATTTGATGCTAGTCATCAGAACAAATAAACTTATTTTATATTGTGATTCTATGCCTATATTTTTAATGTTTGTGCAGCCCTTAGTTTTTCTATTTTAGGTCTGTGCTGTATAGTTTTAGTGTCAACTTGACACACCTGCGTGGAGGGAGCCTCAATCGGGATATTTCCTCTATTGGACTGGCCTGTGGCCATGTCTGAAGGGCATCTTCTTGATGAGTGATGTGGGAGGGCCCAGCCCACTGTGGGTGATGCCACTTCTGGGCAGGTGGGCCTGTGTTGCATAAGAAAGCAGGCTGAGCAGGGGCCAAGGAAGCAAGCCAGTAAGCAGCATTCCTCCATAGCCTGTGCTCCAGCTCCTGCTTCCAGGTTCCTGCCCTGAGTTCCTACCTTGGGCTCCCTGGTGAACTACGACCTGGGAGATGTAAGCTGAATAAACCCTTTCCTCCCCACATTGGTAGAGGTCAGAGTGTTTTGTCACAGCAATGAAGAAACAAACTAGGACAAGGTCCATTACAAAAATACATGGAAAACATGTTAATACACATTAACTAATGTGTTTTTAAATATTTTGTTTTTCATTCTTCCATGTTGAAATTGATAGTTGAAAAACTGTAGTATATTTATGTAGTGTAATTATTCCCAGCAATAAAATGGAAAAAAAATGATTATGAACATGCAAATTAGAAGAAACACAGGGAATTATGCTAAGGAAAATGTGGAAAAATCATTAGTAATTGGAGATGAGGGACAGATGAGTGAGAGGCTAATTGTACAGCAAATGGACTGATGATGGAGTTGTTCAGAATCTTGACCATATTAATATCCGTATCCTGCATATAAATTCCTCTTGAAGATTTTGCAAGACATTATCATTGTGAGAATTAATTGGATATATTTGACTTAATATAAATATTTCATTAAAATTGAATATTTTGTGGATTGTCTAAGTATTGATAACAAACTAAAGCTAATGAAACTAAGTGGATTACAAGTCAGTGGGTTTAATCATTCTAAGAAAAGAGTTATTCCAAATAAATGTAATAGTAGACATAAGTAAATGTGTAGATACATATTTTTGAATTATTTCTGCTTTTCTCTTTGAAACAGAAAGCCAGATCCATTGAAGATGAAGTCCATGATGAATTTGCATGAATTGAAACGGGAAAAAATGGCAGAATGGGTAGACCTTGGAATGAGATGAGATGACTGAGCAGTGCTGGGATTATTCGAGGCAAAGAGATAGATATGAACTTAAGGTGAGATGGTAGTAATGTTTTTATGTTTCTTTAAACATGTGATAGGCACATATCAATTTAACAGGCAGACAACTGGTTTTAAACAAAATGAGGCATATATAGTTAATATCATAAAATAAAGGGGAAAGGCAAATTGAACTTCAGTTTGATTGGATTGCTGCAGAACTTTAACAGTGAACATTATTCCTGTGTCCTTATAATGGCCTTCTTAAAGCAAGACACATTTATTCTCTCTCTCTCTCCTTCTCTCTCTACTCTGTTTTCCATATGAGGTCATTTTTTTTTCAGAAATAAATCACTTAGGAATTTCTAGTAGCATTTTGTTTTGTCAATTTTCAACTTCTCTGGTTCCTATAACTCTCCTTTCTTCCTTTTCTAACCCTCTGTTATCAATAATCTCTAGCTCACCTATCTATCAATCATCTATTTATCTATGTATCTATTTATCTATGTATCTATCATCTATAATCTATCTATCTATCATCTATCTATCTATCTATCATCTATCTATCTATCTATTTATCAATCTATCATCTATCTTCTATCACTATCATCTATCTATCTATCATCTATCTATGCCTTTCTAATTGTATTGACTACCAAGTGAGAGTGGAATTCCAGGACCTACAGGACATGTTAACTGATCCCATGAAAATATGTTATTTTCCCCCAGAGCATGAAAATTCAGTCTCTTATCAATGAGCTTAGTAAAATTGTCTCACAGTTATTTTCTCAGCCTTTGTGTGAATGAGAGTCCTTAAAATTAACACTTAAAATTAAATTTATGAATATTTTCTAATTTTTAAAGCTGATTTTCTTGTGAAGAAAAATCAGTTCTTTGACTAGACAGGTGATTCTTTCATTGGAATTTTCAATTTTAAAAAATTCTGCTTTTATTAGTTCTTAGGCTATAGAAATCTTTATATATAGAATATATGAAGTGAAAAGAAATCCAGCAGCCTTGCAACAACAATGGGAAGAAGCTAATGAAATCTCTACCAAGTCACCAGTTGTGGTCTAGTATGCCTCTTTTCTCCAACTTTCAAAGCATGCATATTGTTTTCACAAATTCTGTCCTGAAAGTTCAGTTGTCCTTTACAAGGCAGATAGGTAACAGTGCCACTACATGAGTCTTTGAATTCTCATTTAAAATAGTTTTATATGTTTTTATGAGTGAGTGCCTCCATTTGGTCAGGCTAAGTGTTCTAGTTCGTTTCTCCATTGCCATGATAAAACACTTTGACTAATACCAATTGGGGAGGAAATGGGTTATTTGGCTTATATTTTTTGGCTAACAGTTCAATAGGGAGCCCAAGGTAGGAACTCAGGACAGGAATCTGGAGGCAGGAGCTGAAGCACAGGCATGGAGGAACACTCTTTACTGGCTTACTCCTCTGGCCCATGTTCAACCTGCTTTTTTTTATATAACAGAGGACAATCTGCCAGGGGATGACACCACCCACAGTGGGCTGGGCCCTCCTACATCAATCAACAATCAAGAAAATATCTAACAGACAGGACCATAGGCCATTCCAATGGAGTAAATTCTCCAATTGAGGCTCCCTTTACCCTGGTGTGTCAAGTTGACAACTAAAGCTATCCGGCACAATTGACCCCTTGTCAATCTGACACACAAACAAATCACTATTAATCAATAACCTTTCCATTTCCTATCCCCAAGACATGATGTTAACAGTTATCACTACGTAAACAATACAGCCTTAAAAGTCCCACAGTCCTCAAAAAAATCCAAACACTTAAAAGTTCAATCTCCTCTTTTAAAAGTCTCTTAACTGTGGGATCTGTAAAACCCAAAATAAGTGCTGTCTTATTTCAAAAGGGAAGAATTGGGCACCCCCTAAGCAAAACCTAAGTCCAGCAAATTAGCTCAAGACTGGACATCTGGGATTCAATCATGATCTTCTGGGCTCCAAATGATTTTGGCACCTCCTCTGTCTGCATTATACAGCTCATCTTGCAGACCCAGGCTGGCTCCATTACATACCTGCTGCTGCCCTTGGTAGTTGTGCCAGGGTCCTGATATCTCCAAAAAGCTGGGGTCTCCACTGAAACTGAGGCTGAATTTCACTAAAAGCCTCTTCTGGCCTCTTGGGTACAAAGTCTCAGATTCTCTCCATGAATCCTTCAATCCTGTCTTCACTGCAGCTGAGACTGCTCTTTCACCAATGGTCTTTCCTGGACTTTCAGGGAGCCAAGTCTCAGCTGCTTTCTGTGACCCCTTCACTCTTTCAACACTAGAACCATGCAGGAGACTCTTAAACATTACCAAGTCCTGTTTTCAGCTTCAGGTGGCTTCTCAGCCCCCCTCTGGACCATAGCTTATGTGTGCTGACCCTAAGGACATACTTCTCAGAAGATTTTTACCATAGTGACTCTGGTCTCTTGTTACTTACAGCTAATTTTTCAGCTCCAACTAACAAGCATCAATTGTTCCAGTAAAACAAAGGTTTCACTTCATTGGTTCTGGTGTCTTCTTAATCAGAGAAGATTCTTCAGCCCCAGCTGACCAGAACCCATAGAGTCTTATTTCAAGATATCACACAAATAGCCCTGATAGGCTCTGCTTTCCTTTGAAGGTTCACATGCCAGTCCTCAATCATCCACAACACTTTCAGCATAACTGTTCCAAGCTCAACAACAACAAACTCTAAGGACTCAATGGCTTTTTCAGCCCAAAGTTCTAAACACTTCCATAATCCTCACCAAAACACCAAGGTCAGATCTGTCACAGCAGTACTCTACTCATGGTACCAATCTCAATTCTAGTTTGTTTCTCCATTGCTGTGATGAAATATTCTGACCCGAACCAACTTGGTGAGGAATTGGTTTATTTGGTTTATGTCTTTCAGATCACAGTTCATCAGGGTGCTGAACGTAGGAACTCAGGGCAAGAACCTGGAGGCGGGAGCTGAAGCACAGGCCACGGAGGAATGCTTCTTACTGGCTTGCTCCTCTGGTCCATGCTCAGCCTGCTTTTTTGCAGCACAGGACCTCCTGCCCAGTGGGCTGGGCCCTCCCACATCACACAACAATCAAGAAAATATCCTACAGACAGTATGACTGGCCAGTCTAATGGAAGCAACTCTCCAACTGAGGCTCCCTCAACCCTTGTGTGTCAAACTGACAACTAAAGCTATCCAGCACACTAAGGTCCATTATTCTATGCTGATCCTTACAGCTCTCTCATCCAAGTTATGAGTTTTGCTCTCATTTTCAAAGATGGGCCAACATTTGACTGATGGAATTACAGCAAGGGGATATCCCAAGCAAATGGGAAAATAGCTCTCAACTACCAATTCAAAATTTCAAAACCATTATCTCCCTCTCTAGAATATCAAGCTCTTCATATTCATATATACTTTGGAACCAAAAACTCATAATAATTTAATTTTTTGATTCACCTTTGTATAATAAAAAGGAACAGAAGTTGGGTAACATGTATACTAGAGCTATATACTATTCAACAGAAGAAAATATTTAACATTTATGTAGAATAACAAATCTTGGACAAGTAATCATTTGCTTTCTATTGTCTCTCCAAGTTTTAGAAATTTGAATAAAGTTTGTACTTCAAACATATAGAATGAAAATAAATATTAATGAAGAATGATGAAAGATGAACACTTGTAATATAGTATTTAAAGTCCATTTAAAATATTTACATTTTATGTAATAGAACTATACATATGGTATGTGTGGACATTAAAGTATAATAAAATACATATTTAAATGTATTCCTTGAAATAGTAACAAATATGTTAAACTTGTATATCAGTTTCTGATTACTATCTTGACTTAATGAAGTTTCCTTCTATCTTGTTGAGGTTTTTCTCATTTGATAATTTCTGGGAAATAATGGTGACATAAAATGTTCTGAAACTGATATTTCAGGTTATAACAACATGTCATATTCTCCCTTGGAAACTTGGTAGGAGTAGATTTCATTTTTCAATTGAGACTTGCATTTGATTATGTTGTGTTGTGTCATGTTGTGTTTTGGTTTGGTTAAAGGGACCTCATTTTTTGGATACAAAATCACAACTGAAATATATGTTTAAAAGGAACTATGGTTTGGTATGAATTTTCTAATTATATGACTATATAATGGAAATAAAAGGAGGAAGTCAGCACGTCATGTAATTAAAGACTAAAAAAATGGGAAAAGCTTAGAGTTCATCATGTATTCTGTATTCCAACATTGAGTGTGGGAAAGGGAGGAAATCAAAACTCCATAAATGATTAGTATATTGCTTATGCAGTATTATCACTCTCAAACATACTTTTGTAAATTCAACCTAAAACGGTTTTGTGACATATGATTTCCAGTTTGCAGCTTTTAAAAAAATTATTTATTATTTTTATTTTATTTGTATGAGTGTATTGCCTGCATGTAAGTGAGCGCATCTGTGTTGCACAATGCAACGGAGGTCAGAAGAGGAGTTCGGATTCCCTTGGAACTGGAGTTAAGGATGGTTCATAGCTGCCATGTGGGTGCTGGGAATCGAACCAGGGTCCTCTGCAAGAGCAGTCAGTACTCTTAACCACTGAGCAATCTGCCCAGCCCCCTGTTTCCAGCATTTTAAGAGTGAACAGATAGCAAGTGATAAAACATAGAAACTGTGTTTTTAAATGAACAAAGCTCATATGCTTTCCAGTTTGACTGAATAATTCACACAAAAGTGGAACCTACTTTTGGTTTAAAAGAAATACTGGATATATGCCAGACTAGAAAACATCAATGTGTAAGATATATAAATTATGACTATCAAATAATAAATTGTAGTTTCAACTTTTGTACAAAATATGTTAATCAAGATATACAATGAAAAATACTGATTTACTTATGTGATGTCAAAATATTTAATCCACTACAATATTATTTTAAGCCTTTAATTGAAAAAATGAGTGGCAATAATAATCAAAATGCCATAGACAAGTTAAAGTGCCATTCCTGTTGGAAGGATGGAATTTTTCTGTTGGGCAGAAGAGAACCATGTAAGCACCTAAAGAATCAGTGTGTCAGGGGTAGATTTTGGAGTCTATGACTTAAATGCACAATCCAGTGAAATGAAAATTGGAAAAGACCATTAAATGATCATTTTAGTTACTTATTTTACACTATGAATGACAGCCCATTTTTGTCTTAAGCTCTACAAAAAGGCCTACAGAAACCGTTCCTACAGTGACTTATACCATCTTCAGTAAACACAAGTGCCATAAGCAATGTTCTGTCTGCAATGTGAAGCCAACTCTGACTAATTTCTGTGGGTTGGTGCATTTTTTACACCAACTGTTCTTCCAGATGACTAGATTTAAAATGATGACAGATGTTAAAGCCAGTATTATTCCTTATTCATAAGAATTTAAATGCACTTTAATTTGTTAATGTTCTTCTGTTATATCTGGATGTTGTTTCCTCTTCATCTTGCCTTACTAATTTCATAGTCATATTTCTAATTACCAAAGATGCCAAGTATTTACCATGTTTTTACCTTCTAACCTCAAGCGTATAATACAGTCATCACAGTAGAGAACAAATCATAGGACCTTTGTCTTTTCATGTTTTTCATGACTGAAACTGGCAATGCAATTTTAAGCACTGATAACGACATTTCAAGACCCTCCAGAAACTAGGCTTTCACTTCTATTACTGCTTTTTGCACTCAAATATGTTTCTTGTACAATGTTTTCATTTTAAACAGTTCAAATTTTATTTCCATGTGAAGAAGATAAAAACATCTCACCCAGAAATATACCACTTTGCATGAAGATTCTATTCTGCTAAGAAAATTGAGAAAAAGATGTGAAACTCTCTTTACTTGTCCACTTGAAGAACGGTGTACATTCTCTTCTGGCATCCCATTCTTTCATTTCAGCAAAGGAAGAAGGCAATTCTCCCTGGAGATGAAAGCAGTGCTCACATTGATCTGAATGAATGAAATCTGACAAAGTAATTTTACCTTCCAGGGTTGTCACTGCACATTAATCTTCTCACATCCCTAGAATTCCTGGGGCCGTTTTTCTTTGTGCTGTTACTTTATATCTTATTGTTTATCTAAAAATTATATGAACATTCTGGACATATCTGGTTTGGAGATCTTAACTACACCAACATCCTAAAACAGATAAAATATTACCAAGGTATGTGCCTTTTCCTCAGTTTGACTTTTCCTAGTTAAATTCATAAAGCTAAAAAAGAGAGAAGTTTTTCATCCCATTACACATTAGAAATATATTGTTTAACCTCCAATAGCATATTATCTCAATATGCTTCTCTGTATATACTGACTGATGTGGAGGACCATGACCTGGACTATCTTCAAGGCAATATTATACAGCTCTAGAATGTTTTGTTGTAGGAGTGCCAACTTTTAAACTTCTGCTAGCACTTACTGTGTGACCTTGACAAATTAATGAGTTCTCTTGCCTTAGGTTATTTTTTTAAATATGAAAATAAATATATTTCTTCATGGTATTATGGTAAAAATTAAATGACTCTCATAAATCATGAAAAAACAAACCTCACACACTCTCCAACCAGTATCAGCTTTAAATAGCAGTATAAATGTACCAAACTAAAGAATGTTTCATTAATCATAGTAGTGGATTAACCCTGGCACAAAATAATACTCAGGGTATACTGGTCTGAATTCAACATACACTTAAATATTTTATTTATTTAGAACTCAGATTTATATTTTTTTTATAACATGATTAAAGTCATGTTTGGCAAATTCCATTCTACAACTTTTCCTTCCAACCAAAGCCATGCCAGTTTAATTTCAAGTTACAAATAAATATATTAGATCAGCATGCTGGACAACACAAGTGATAATATAATAGATTGTGGTGAGAAGAAATGCAATTTCTTCCTGGAAGCAGAAGTCTGGAAATCTGCTGTCTCTTCTAAGAGGTGGGGAAATTTTAAATACAAATGGATCTCTAATTTTCTTTTGAATTTGAACAATTCAAAAAAACTTTTACCTTTGAAGATCATTGAAGATATCTTTAAGCTTAGTTAAATGGATATTAATGCCTGCATTTCCTGAAGCAAGTATTTTTTGGAAAAGATTTTATAATCAGATTAAACATTACCTTGTTCCCTGTATCTAATTACTTATGTTAGTCATAATTTAAAATACACCTTTCAATTGAAAGCATTGAACAAAGACTCTAACAGTCCGTGGAACTTTTTTGGATACTCTTCTGGAACGACTTCTTTTAACCATCGCATGCTTAACACTTTCTAGTTAAGAACAAAACCATCAATGAGAAATTGTTCTCTAAATATTTATATAGACTTAAGCCTAATGTCTGGAAAGTGTAATCCCTTGAACTCTTAAAGAAATATACTGATGACTTTACTCTTTGGTTATACTTTTCTTTTGGATGTTTAATACCACACAGTTGGTCCAAATAAATTAATTTATTTTTACACTTAAAGTCATTTGAGGATCTGTTCCTCAGGGGTCACATGGACTTGGGAGGAGCTCCTGTCTCCTTTCTTTTACCAATTCAATCTATGTGAAAATAAGTCAAAGGTCCTGATCAACCATATTTGCCTTCACTTGGAAGCATAAATGAGACCTTTTCTCTGAGTTGACCCTCCTCTCTGTAGACTGGACACTAGCTCAAGTCTCTCTTGTGGGGTCTCCATGTTCTCCCTGAAAAAGAGGAAAGGGGACTCATCACAGTTATAGGACATTTTGAGAGATGTTCCATAGTATCCTGGAACTTAATTGATCTTGGAGGGCAAGGTGCAAAATACTATCATTTAAGTCCCTCTGACCATGATAGTATAGGCCTTAAACTATGGCTGTTAAACATCTAATAAGATTAGTTCCACTGGTTTGATACTTTTATTTATCATGCGCTATGTAGATAAGGCTTGGGAAGAGAACCAAATATTGTCAGATAAATTTTGACTACATATATACTTTGTTCCTTAAACTAGTTGAGTAAACTATGACCATAGATATTTTAAGATTCTGTGTATATTATTTTTGTCTCATGCTTTATATATAATAACAAACCTAAACAGACCTTCGTCACTTGCTTAGGCTTTCTCATTTTTTCTGTTTTGGAAACTCTCTCCTTTCCCATATCCTTTTAACATTTACATTCTCATTTTCTTTTTTTAAATAATTATTAGACATAATAGCATTAACAAATAAATTTTCCATATGTTGTGAGACTTCTTTTCCTGGGGATTCTAAGCAATACTTACTCCCTTTCAAGGTTCTACTGTTGAGCCAATGTTTGATTAAAATTTTACTGGGGAACCAATGAATTGATTGAGCCTACTTACCAAGATAACTGAGGGGTTGCTGAGGTGTATCTATGACCTGAAGGTATGCACACTGGAAAGCCTTTACCCAGCATGGGTCATACCTTCTCTTCCTAGCCTTCCCCAGGTTGTATACTTTAGGACCTCCCAAATCCAGGAGGCCATGTGTGATTAGGGTCAAATTATATATAGTTAGCTGGGAACAGTGGCTGGATCATGCAGTGAGGGTCCAATGACCCTGCTTGGATTTCCTTTAACAAATGAGCACAACCATCAACAAACCAAGTTGTGAGGGTGTTTAGCAATCAGGCTCAGCTGACGTCATGATGATGGTAGTTATTTCATGCATAAAGGACTGCTATGTACCACCATCTTTTTAAAAGGACCTGGAATTTAAAAGAATTTGGTGCTAGGATCCACATATGAGGGAGAACATATGTAGATTGTTTTTCTGAGTCTGAGTTACTTCACATAGTATAACAGTTTCTAGATCCATCCATTTACCTGCAAATTTCATTATTTTATCTTTCTTTCCTGCTGAATAGAATTCCATTGTGTAAATATACTACATTTTTATTAACCACTCATCAGATGAGGGACAATTAGCTTCCTTCCATCTCTTAGTTTTTGTGAAAAGAGCAACAATAAACATGGTTGTACAAGTGTCTCTACAATAGGATGACTCCGTTGGTTATATGCCACAGAGTGGTATAACCATGTCATATGATAGGTTCAATTTTAGTTTTAAAAAGTTCTCCACACTGTTTTCCATAGAGCCTGCGTGAGTTAGCAATCCCACCAGCCATGAATGAGCATTCCCCTTTCTCCACATCCTCACCAGCATTTGGTATCATTTGTTCTCTTGATCCTAGCCAGTCTGATTGGGGTAAGGTGATACCTTAGGGTGGTTTCAATTTGCATTTCCCTAATTACTAAGGATATTGAACACTTTTTGAGATGTTTCTTAGCTATCTTTATTTCTTCATTTTAGAACTCTCTGTTTAGATCTTTAGCGCATATTTTAATTGGGCCATTTGGTTTTACTTGAATCTTTCTTTTTTGAGTTCTTTATATATTCTGAACCCCTGTCAGATGTGTCACTGGTGAAGATGTTTTTCCCATTCTTTTGGTTTTCTCTTCACTTTTTTATTGTTTCTTTTGTTGTACAGAATCTTTTTAGTTTAATGAAGTCCCACTTGTTGATTGGTGAGCTTAATTCCTGAGCAACTGCTGTCTGATTTAGAAAATCCTTTCCTACACCTATATCTTGTAAGTTACTATGAATATTTTCTTTTAATAGTTTCAGGGTTTCCAGTTTCACATTGAGGTCCTTGATCCATTTAGAGTTGTCTTTTGTGCAAGGTGAAAAATAAGGATGTAGTTTCATTCTTCTACAAGTGGAGATCTAGATTTGTCAGCACCATTTGTTGAAGATGCTGTCTTTCCTCCATTGTGTGTTCTTGGCACCTTTGTCAAATATCAGGTTGCTGAAATTGCGTGTACTGAGGTTTGGCTTTTCAATGATGTTCCATTGATCTATGTGTCTATTTTTGTGCCAGTGCAAAAGTCTATTTTTAAGACTACAGATCCGTAGTATACTTTTAGATCTGCTATAGTAATCCCCCCAGCATTGCTCTTTGTCAGGGTTGCTTTGGCTATCCAGGGTCATTTGTGCTTCCATATGAATTTAAGGATTATTTTTTTTTTAATTCTGTGAAGTATGTAATGGGGCTTTTGATTGGGATTGCATTGAATCTATATATTGCTTTTGGTAGGATGGTCATTTTCACAATATTAATTCTTCCAGTCCATGAGCATGGGAGGTCCTTCCATCTACCGGTATCTTCTTCAATCTCTTTCTTTAACAATTTAAATTTTCATTGTGGAGATCTTTGATGTCTTTGATCAGATTTATTCCAAGATAATTTTTTTCAGCTATTGTGAATAGGGAGCATTTACTTGTATTTTTTTCTCCAATTGCTTGTTATTGGCATGTAGAAATGCTACTGATTTTTGTAGACTGATTTTATAACCTGTCAGTACACTGAAAGTGTTGATCATTTCTTGGAGTTTTCTAGTGGAACTTTTGGGATCTCTTAGGTATAGTATCCTATCATCTGCAAAAAGTGATAGTTTGAACTCTTCTTTTCCAATTAGTACTCATTTAATTTCCATCTCCTGTCATTGCTCTTGCAAGAGTTTCAAGCACTATGTTGATTTTAATGGGAATACTTCCAGTTTTTTAGAATGATGTTGGCTATGGTTTTTTTATATATAGCTTTAATTATGTTGAGATGTGTTCCCCACAGTCCAATTCCCTCTAGGACTTTGAACATAAATGCATGTTAAATTTTGTCAAAAGCCTTTTCTGCATCTATTGAGATGATGTGTGATTTTTGTATTTGAGTCCATTTATATGATTAATGATGTTTATTGACTTATGTATATGGAACCATCTCTGCATCTCTGGAATAAAGCCTACTTGATCATGGTGAATGATCTTTTTGATGTGTGTCTATATGTGGTTTGCAAGTATTTTGTTGAGAATTTTTGCATGTATGTTCATTAAGGATATGGGTCTATAGTTTTCTTTTTTGGTTGTGTCTTTACTTGGTTTGGGTATTAGAGTAATGTTGAATTCATAGAACGAATTTGGGAGTTCTCCCTCTGTTTATATCTTTTTGAATAATTTAAGTAATGTTGATTGGAGGTCTTCTTTAAATGTGTGATAGAATTCTACTGTAAATCCATTTGGGCCTGGGCTTTTTTTTAGTTGGGGAGCTTTGTATTACTGTTTCAATTTCCTCATATGTTATGGGTTTGTTTAAAATGTTGATCTCTTCTTGGTTTAACCTTGCTGGTTCTCTTGATTTTAGATATCCAAATTTGGTAGTGTATAGGTTTTTTAAATATTCCCTTATAATGGTCTGGATCTTTTGGGTGTATTCTTTAATGTTTCCCTTTTCATCTCTGATTTTGTTCATTTGGATTTAGTCTTTCTTTCTTTTGGTTAACTGGGTTTAGGGTCTGTCTATCTTCTTTAGCTTTTAAAAGAACAAGCTCTTAGATTCATTGAGTCTTTGTATTGATTTCTTTGTTTCTGTTTCATTAATTTCTACTCTGATTTTTGTTATTTCTTCTCTTCTGCTGGGTTTGGGTTTCATTTATTCTTGCCTGTCCAGTGTCTTGAGTTGCAGTGTTCGGTCATTTATTTGGGCTCTTTCTAATTTTTTAATGTAGTTACATAGAGCTATAAACTTCCTTCTTAGGACTTCTTTTAAAGTGTCTCAGAGGTTGTGTTGTTGCACTGTATTGTCCTTTTCTTCAAATTCCAGGAATTCTTTTATTTCTTTTTTAATTTCTCCTTTGACCCACTTGTTTAGCAGTGTGTTGTTCAATTGCCACAAGTTTGTGTAGTGACAAGGGCTTTGTCTAGTGTTGATTTTGAGCTTTATTGCATGGTGGTCTGATAGAATAAATGGGATTATTTAATTTTTTTTGTATTTGTTGAGGTTTGTTTTGTGGTCCAGTATGTGATCAGTTTTTGAATTAGTTCCATGGGTAGAAAGTGTTTTCTTTGGTGCTTGGGTGGAATATTTGAAAGATGTCTGTTAGGTACCTTTGATGTATAGTATAATTTAATTCAGACCTCTCTCTGTTCATTCTTTATCCAATTGACATGTCTAATGGAGATGGTGGGGTATTGAAGTCTCCTACTTTACTGAGTTGGGGTTAATCTGTGTCTTAAAGTCCTGTAGTATTGTTGTATGAATTTGGTTGTGCCAGAGTTTGGTTCATATATATAAAGGATTGTAATATAGTCTTGGTTATATAACCCTCCTTATGTCTTCTGATTAGTACTACTTTGAAGTGTGCTTTGTCAGATATTTGAATTCCAATCCCTGCTTTTTTCTTAGTGCCATTTGCTTGGAATAGTCTTTTCCATCCTTTTAACTTTAAGGTAGTGCCTGTCCTTGAAGGTGAGATGGGTTCCTTGCAGAGAGCAAAGAGATGGACTTTTGTTTCTTAATCCATTCACTTATCCTGTGTCTTTTGACTAGGGAGTTCAGTCCATTGATATTTAAGGCTATTATTGAAAGATGTGTATTGGTTGCTGTCATTTGATTGCTGTTTGTGTTCTCTTTCTAATTTTGTGTTTCCTCGATTATATCTTTATTTATTTTCTTTCGTTTCCCCTGGGATGTAGTTGTTTCTCTCTCTGCTCTCCATATTGCTTTAAATATTCTTTGAAGAGCTGATTTTGTGGACTTGTATTCTTTCAGACTTTTCATGACATGCAAGATTTTTCTTTTCCCCTCAACTATAATAGACATTTTTGATGGGTAAAGTACTCTGGGATGACATCTTTTGTCATGCAGAACTGTAAATACCTTGGTCCAGGCTCTTCTGGCGTTCATAGTTTGCATTGGTAAGTCTGCTGTAATTCTAATGGGCTTTCCTTTGTATGTGACTTGTTTTTCTTTTGTTGCTTTCAGTATTCTTTCTTTATTCTGTACATTTAGTGTTTTTACTGTGATATGTCATGGGGAGTTTCTTTTCTGATCCTGTCTGTTTGGTGTTCTATGTGCTTCCTGTATTTGTATGAGGATCTTTCCTTAATTTCAGGAAATTCTCTTCTTCAATCCTGTTTAAGATCTGGTCAATACCATTAATCTGAAATTCTTCTCTTTCCTCTATTCCTATGATCCTTAGATTTGGTCTTTTCATTGTGTCCCACATCTCTTGCATATTCCATTCTTGTGGTTTCTTAAATTTTCCATAATCTTTGCTTGAGTGGTCCACTTCTTCAACTTTATCCTCCAGTGTTGATATTTCGTTTTCCATTTTGTTTATTCTACTGGTGAGGCTATCCCTTGTTGTTTCAAGTTGGCTTATTGAGGTTTGTGCCTGAGTTTTCTTCCATGTTTCTATCTCTTTTGTGAATTCATTCAGAAGTTTATCCCTATCTTCTTTTAGTTCTTGATATGTTTGTTCAGGTGTTCTTTAAATTCTTTGAATTTCTTGATCATGTTTATGATTGCTCTTTTAAATTCAGTGTTCTCTGTTATCTCTAGGGGATTCTCCTTGTAGAACTCTTCTACAGGATGGATGGAGTTTGGTGGGGACATGGTGTTTTGGCTTTCCATTTTATTATTCTTTCATTGTGATTTCGGCATGTGAATTTCTTTTGTTGTTTATGATTCTGATATGAGAATTAAGTTGAAGTATGCTTCTGGTTGTACTGTGTAGGTGCCTAGATCCTTACTTTATGGGTTATATAAAGCTGGTTGATACAAGGTTGAGGTTCTCTCAAGTTTAATTTGAAGGAACTGATGACTTCAGATCAGCTATTCAGGAGTACTCACAGAAGCCCAATTCAGTTTCCAGTTAGGTACACTCAAGCTTCCTTCACCACATGGAGGCAGGGTCTGGGCGCTCTCAGGCAGTCCACCCTCTCAGGCTGACTGCTAGGATCTCACCCTTCACCAACCAAAGCCAGATTTTCTCTGAGTCCTTGGGTGGTGCCTCACAAAATCCCAGGGTATGGCACAATTAGGTGAAGCTCACCGCCACGTGGATGTAGGATTTTGGCTCTCAGGCAGTCCCCTGCATCTTCAGACCCTCTGTCAGGAGAGGCCAGAGGGAGGCCAGAACTTGGCATTCTCTGGTGGTCTGCTGAGATCAGAGCTGCTACAACAATGGAGTTCTGAACCCACCCTCTCCTCAATAAGAAACCTCTATACTGACATTTATATTATAATATATAACAGTAGATGGCTTATCCTTGTCTTAGAGGAACAATGAAAACTCTAGGTCCTTATTTGTGAATGAAGTTAAATGAACTATAAATATAGTCTAAATATATCTTTGGCAAAGGCTGTTTCTAATGTTAAAACCCTTAAGAAACTGGTGTAAAATAGCCTTTTGTTTGGAATATTTTGTTTGTTTATTGTATGTTTGTCTGTTTTAAGATAGAGTTTCCTAAAGCCCAGACTTGCTAGTGATTCACAATGAAACCAAGAATGACCTTATACTCCAGATACTTCTGCTTTTCCCTCCCAGTTTATGGAATTAAAAGCCAGCACACTTCAAAGGGTAGTCTTTTTAGAAAATATCTCTCCATTATGTGATTGTCATTCAGTTATATTACCTAAACTTGAATCAATTCATGTTAGAAACCTCTTTTGTTTAAAAAAATCTATCTCAGCATTTATCTTCAAATTACCAGTTATTTATACACACTGTAGAACACTACACAGATTTTATTCATTTGTTTATGATAAGGTCACTACATGGATCAGCCTAGAATTTGCTATGTGGAACATGATGGCATAGAAGTAGAACTTTTTATGGCCTGTACCTTTCTACATGGACCAGGCCACCATATAGCTTGCTATTTCCTCTGCTGGCCTGGAACTTGTTATGTAGTCCACTCTCTTGTCACTGTCTCCCATGTGCTGGTTCCAGTACCCCAGGACACACCACATTCTGGAGTTTAAATTCCAGAAAGTCATACATGTTTCAGAGTTCTACTATCCTCCCATTTAATAGCTTATTGTTCAAGACCATTTATTTTATCATAACATCTGAAACCCTGGCTTCAGTCACTGAAAACCTTCTGCAAATGATGAGACCCCTTGAAATTACTAAAATGACCTTTGCCTTACCTTTCTAATTTATGCAATAGAAATATTGTAAGAAACTGTCCAGGTAGAACAAAGCTCTTTGTTTGAGAGTAGTGAATACACATTATTCTGAGCCAAATATAAGATATTGTGTTCTGTGAATTAGAATCATGTACTAAATGACATGTTCCACGTGGAAGTGGTTAAATGAAATTTTGTTGTCTGTAGAATAGACTCTGGAGCCATTCTGAGGTTTCAGTTATCATTTCTAAAAGTCCCTTAGATGGTGAATACTGTCTTCCTCTAAAGGACGACCAGATTGTATGTTGCACATTTTTATGGAATGTTCAGTAATTAATTTATAAGGAGATAATTTAGGTTTTTCAAAAGGAGGAGTTCTTAGATTTGGAAGAACTAGTGTGACTGTCCTTGGTTAAGGAAACCTGAATAGGGCATTGAATCACCTGGATCTGAAAACTGTTAGGTGCCCTGTGGGTGTTGGGAACTAAACCCAGGTCCTCTGCAGGAAGTGCCACTGCTCTTAATCACTGAAATCTCACTTGTTTTCATGATTATAGCTACTCTGACTGGGATGACATGGAACCTCAAAATAGTTGTTTTAAAGATTTTAGTTATGCATTCATTTTTATGCATATGTATTTTATTGTATGTAATGAGGAATTGTTCATTTGTGTGCAGGTGCCCATAGAGGCCATAATAAGGCATCTGATTCCTCACAGCTGGAGTTACAAGCATTTGTAGAAGTCCTCTGCTTGTTACATATGTGCTGGGATCAGAATTCCTTTCCTTATTAATGAGTAACAAATGTACTTGTTCTTAACTGTTTAGCCATCTCTCCAGTCCTTAAAACAGTTTTAACTTGTAAAGCACTTTTCGAATATCTGTTTTACATTTGTGCTTTTTACTTTGAGAACTAACTATATATGGCATTCATCAGCCCATTTATTGACTGGATAATTTTTTGATTAATTTTTTTCTGTTTTGGTTGTTGTTTTGTTTATTAGATTTTTTAAAAATTGAGCTTTTCCACATTTCATACAACAGTACTTAATCAAATTTATATCCCCTCCCCCTCGCTGGACTTCATGTATTCCACCATGCATCATTTGTACCTAGATGTCCTTCAGTGCAAATTCATCCACTGGCGTGTAGTCAGCCTATCTAGCTTTCACAATCTTTCCGTCTCTTCTTTCACAATGATTCTTGAATCTTGGGAGGCAGAAGTTTGAAGTATCCTATTCGTAGATGAGCATATTGTAATTTCTAGTTCTCTGTACACCGGTCACTTGTCAGTTTCTGTGTTAATCACCATCTGCTGCATAAATAGCCCTGATGAGAGTTGAAGATGCATACATCTTATGTGTAGAGATTACATTGAAAATGTGTCACTTAGGAATAAGTGTCTCTCCTACAACTGTTTCTGAGTTTTACCAATTGTGAAATTCTGTGGTAACCTCTATCTGTTGTGAAAAGAAGCTTCTTTGATGAGTGGTGATAGGTACAGTTGTCTGTATATATAAGTATGAATATTTAGAATACAGTAAGAAATTACATCGATGTAGGGATGTGGCAAATTACGTTTTCCTCTAGGATCTATGACCTCTCCATTCATGTGTGTTTGGCAAGATTTTCAGTACCAGACATGAATTTCCTCCGATTGAGCAGGCATTAATTTCAATTAGAGACTATTAATTACCCACAAGATAAAAAAAAAGCCACTACTGCATCACAACCATAGTTTTTTGGCCCAATCCTTGTTTATTAGCCTAAATGACTAGGTAATATATTTGATTGTTTTTCAACCTTGGCAACTTGTTCAGTGTCTTCTAATAACTTGAGGGATAGTTTTCAGAGGGGAGACAGAGATAGTTTTCAGAGGGGAGACTTCTAGGATAGTGCCAGCTCAATGGCTCTAAACCTGTATCCAAAGTATGGCCTGGCTTTGGGAATACGGTCTTGCATTCAAATTCTGGAGACAATCAAGGACTGTGACAACAGCCTGTGCTATTTTGGTAGTCTACTGTACTCCACTGAGCACCAACTTGAAGGATGTTTATCTCCCTAGTACTGTGATTTTTATTATTATATGCCCTTCAGCTATACATACACAATATGTGTATTTTTCAGTAGTTGTTTGAACTAATGCATTTCCCTCTGGTTTTCCACACTTTCTCTCACTCCCCTGTGTAGTCCATTCTCCTCCCTTCTCAGTTAACGATCTCTGCCCTGTTTCACCTATTTCCCCCTTGATAACACTTGTCTCCTACTATCCCCCTTTCTCAGGCTCGTTCTTCCCATTTACCTCCATGAACTTAAATCAGGATAAATACTCACATCTAAGATTTGGAACTAAAATATACAAATAAAAGAGAAAATACATTGCTTGTTTTCTGAATCTGTGTTTCACTTAGTATAACACTTTCCTGTTCCAATCATTCACCTGCAAATTTCATGATTTCATTTTTCTTTACCACTTGAGTAGAGTTCAAATTTGCAATTATACCACATTTCCGTTACCCATTCTTCAGTTGAAGGACTTCAAGGCTATTTCAGTTTCCTAGGTATTGTGAAAAGAGCATAGTTGTGCAAGTAACCCTGTAAGAGGATGAGTCCTTTGGGTTTATGCGAAGGAGTGGTATGATTGGATCATACAGTAGAATTATTTTTTGTTTTTTTAAAGAGTTCTCCATAATGATTTTCACAGTGATTGTACCTGTTTGCAATCCCACCAACAGTGGATAAGGATTCCACTTTGCCCATATCCATGCTAAAATCTGGTGTCATTTGTTCTCTTAATCTTAGCCATTCTGACTTGGCTTCAGTGAAATCAAAAAGTGGTTTTGATTTGCATCTCTTTAGTTACTAAGGACGTTGAACATTTTTAAGGTTTTTCATAATCATTATTTCTTTTTTTGAGTGCTCTCTGTTCAAATCCATAGCCCAATTCTAATTGTGTCATTTGTTTTCTGCTTTATTTTTTAAGTTCTTTATATAATTTGGACATTAATCCTCTATAAGATATACAGCTAGTGAAGACTTTCTTCCACACTGGGGGCTTCCTATTCATTCTTTTGGTTGTCTATGTTGTGTAGATTTTTAGTTTAATGAGGTCTTGAAATGACAAATCTGATTCCATTTTATTCTAGCTGACTTTGCTTTACTCTGTGTTTCTTTTTAACTGTATGCCTTCCTGCTCAACCTTGCAAAATTCAGTCAGTCAGCCAGAACTGGGCTTATGAAAACTGCACCTATATTTCAGGGGTACATTGTTTCTACAGTACAGGGAAAGTTACAAGAAGCAGGGTATCACATCCTTCCTCTCAGCTATGCCTACATCACCATGAAACCCATTGTCTTTGTAATTCTGAGAAACTTCTTTATCCTAAAAGATATTTTGTTAACTGAACTACCCCTGGTCTGGTGTAACTCCTATGATCTAATGTAACTATGATTATTGGCTTTGCCCTTGGCATGATGTAATTGTGGTATTTAGCTTTATAAACCATGCTCCATTTCTCTTTGAGATTGAGAATTCTTTTTGATGTTAGCCGTTTCTCTCACTGCTAGGTTATAAAGGACTCCTGATTTCATCATCACTATGTGGAATTCCTCTGTGACTTGTGCTCTTTATTATTAGAGTTCAGTTTATGGATTTTTTTACCTTAATTCCTGAGTTACTGCTGTCAGATTTAGAAAGTTCTTTCCTAAACCTATATCTGGCAGGGTCCTCTTTGTGTTTTTATCTTTTTTATCTAAAAGTTTCAGCATTTCAGGGTTCACATTGAGGTCTTTGATCCATTCAGAGTTGACACTTCTGCAGGGTTTTAAGGATGGGACTGATTTAATTCTTCTTCACATGGAGATACAATTTTGTCTGCGCCATTTGTCTTTCCTGCAGTGTGTTCACAGCACCTTTGTCAAATATCAGATGACTGTTACTGCTTGCACTTGTTTGTCTTCCATTGAGCAACAAGTCTGCTTTTGTGCCAAAATCATGCTGTTTTTATGACTACTGCTCTGTAATACATAGTGAGGTCTGTTATATTAATCCCCCATGATTCCACGTAGTGCTAAGGATTGCATTGGCAATCCAAGGTCTTTTGTGTATCCATATGTACTTTATGATATGTTTTTCTATTTCCATGAAGAATATCATGGGGAATTTTATTAGAATTTCATTAAATATGTAAATTGATTTTGGTAGGATGGTCATTTTCACTATATTAATTTTACCAATCCATTAACACTGGCAGCTTTCCATCTCCTTTGGTTTCCCTCAATCTCTATCTTCAAAGATTTAAAATATCCATTGAAGAAGTCTTTAATACATTTCGTTAGTTTTATCCCTAGAAATATTTTCAAGCAAATTGTGAATGAAGGTGTTTACTAGAATTGTTCCTCTGATTACTTGTTGTTTGTATGTACGAAGACTACTAATGTTTGTAGATTAATTTTGTAACCTGACACTTTGCTGAAAGTGTTGATCATTCCTAGATTTTTGAAGGGATTTTTTGATCTCTTATGTATAATAGCATATCATTTGCAAATAAGGATAATTTGACCTCTTTTTTTCCCAATGAGAACCCCTTTAATTTCCTTCTCTTGTCTTATGGCTCCAGCTAGATTTTCAAGAACTATATTGAAAAGCAGTGGAGATAACAGGTGACTTTGTCTGTGTCCTAAATTTAATGTCAATGCTTCTAGTTTTTCTCCATTAGGAATGATATTGGAAATGAGTTTGTTGTATATGGTCTTAATTATTTTAGTTATGTTCCCTTGGGTCCAATCCCTCTAGTACTTTTACTGTGAATGAATGTGGAATTTTATAAAAGACCTTTTCTGTGTCCAGATGATAATAAGCTTTTCCTCTTTAATTTCACTTATATAATTTACTATAGTTATTGACGAGTATATTGAACCATCTCTGCATTTCTGGACTAAACCCTACTTTGTCACAGTGGATGACCTTTTTGGTGTGTGTCTATATACCATTTGAGAGCATTTTGTTTAGAAATTTTGGATGTATGTTCATCAGGGATATGACCCTATAGTTTTCTCTTTTGTTGTGTCTTTTCCTGTCTTTGGTATTAGAGCATTGATGACATAAAAAAAGGATTTTGGTAGTTTTCAATCTGTTTTTATCTTTAGAAATAATTGTAGGATTGTTGTAGATCTATGTTGATGGGCTGATAAAATTCTCTGATTCCATCTGGGCCTGGACTTTCTGTATTCTGAATGTTTTGTATCATGTTTCAATTCAATTATTTCTTATGAGTCTGTTTAAGCTGATGATCTCTTCTTGGCTTAACTTTAGTTGTTTCCTTGAATTTAGGAACTTGTCCATTTCTTTTTGATTTTCTAATTTAATACAGTATATCTTTCTAAAGTATTACCTTAAAATGTTCTGGATCTTTCTTGGTGTCTGTTGTGATGTTTCTTCTTTTGTCTTTAATTTTATTTATATTTTATCTTTATTTTGTTTAACAGGGCTATGGGTCTATCTTGTTTATCTTTTCAAGAGAACCAATCTTAGATTCATTTATTATTTGTGTTGTTTTCTTTGTTTATATTTCATTGGGTTCTGCTTTGAATTTTCGTATGTCTTCTCACTTGCTGGGTTTGTGTTTGGTTTATTCTGCCTTTCTAAATTCTTGAGTTGTACTATTAAGTAATTATTTGTGCTTCTGATGTTTAATGTAGGTGCTTACAGCTGTGAA
Organism: Nannospalax galili; assembly: GCF_000622305.1. Lineage (NCBI taxonomy): Eukaryota > Metazoa > Chordata > Mammalia > Rodentia > Spalacidae > Nannospalax > Nannospalax galili. Next base: position 3,543,658 of record NW_008339910.1, on the reverse strand, counting down.
CTTCTCTCTTAGAACTGCTTTTACTGTGTTCCAGAATTTCAGTATGTTTTATCATTATTTTTAGTTCTAAGAATACATTTAATGTTTCTTGATTACTTATTTGACCCATTAATCATTCAGGAGTATGTTGTTTAATCTCACTGATTTCATGTGGTTATTAGTGCTTCTTTAGCTGTTGATTTTAAGCTTTTTGTTTTGCAACATTTTATTCATTATTTTTATTTTATGTGTATGAATATATTGCCTGCATGCATGTAAGTGCACCCATATCATGCAATGTCATAGAGGTCAGAAGAGGATGTTGAATCTCCTGGAACTGGAGTTATGGATGGTTGTTAGCCACCATGTGAATATTAGGAACTAAATCTGGGTCCTCTGCAAGAGCAACTAGTCTTGAAACCACTGACCTGTCTCTCCAATTCCTCTTCAGTCTTTTATACTGCTTCAAGTATTCTCTGTAGGTCTGGTTTGGTGGACATGAATTCCTTCTGCCTATTTCTATCATGGACAATATCTTTCCCCTTTAACTGTGACACTTTATGGTCTGATAATAATTAATACATTCCAACAGCTTTCCTAATAAAATATTAAATCAGATAGAAAGGCTTGCACTAAGTGGCAATTAAGTGAGCCAAGCAAAACCCAAGATAATTTTGGTCCTATATATACATACATATTTCTTCCTTTGAGAACTCTCTGTTCAGATCTATAGCTCATTCTTACTGGTTGTTTTTGTTTGTTTGTTTCTTTCTTTGTTTTCTGGGTTCTTTGCATATTCTGGACATTAATACCCTGCTGAGTGTGTAGCAGGTAAAGATTTTCTCCCACTTGGTGGGTTTCCTCTTTCCTTTCTTGGTTGTTTCTTTTGCTACACAGAAGTTTTGTAGCTTAATGAGGTCCCACTTGTTCACTTTTTACCTTAATGCCTTATCAACTAATGTCTTATTTGAAAGTATTTTCCTACACCTATGTCTTGTAAGGTGCTGCCTATGTTTTCTTCTAGAAATTTTCGAGTTTTTGGTTGAGGTTTTTGGATAATGTCCACTCTGACAAGTATGAGGTGCCTGCCATTCCCTTGTAATTGTTTCATCTCCATGATGATTAGATTTTAGTTTTTATACATTTTCAAATATATATATATATATAT
>NW_008339910.1:3533906-3542322 GCF_000622305.1 Nannospalax galili | reverse complement strand
TTTTGGACTTTCTCAAAAACATTTCTTCAAGGGTAGAGGAGTTGTGAATTACAGATGAAACAATGTTTCCAAAAAACTATAATAATAATAATTGATAGTTGTTGAAGCTGAGTGAAGGAAAGAGGAAGACATATTTTTTCTCATTGTGGGTAATATAATTGCTTTCAGAAGAACGATCAATACTTGTTCATATCTTCTATTTTAGTCAGATATGTTTCCTTTTAACTGAATTGTTTTAACTTACACCCTTGTCATGTGGATTAAAAGCATAATATTGGGGGTGGTGCTGCATATCTTTAATCCCAATACAAGCGGGACAGAGGAGGAGGATCTCTGTGATACTGAGGCCAGCTGGGTCTACACAGTGAGTTTTAGGTCAGCTGGAGCTACAGGGAGACTTTATTTCAAAGGACTACCACCAAAAAAAAAAAAAAAAAAAAAAAAAAAAAACAGTTAAGAATGTTAATTGGAATGTATTCCAGTCTGCCTTTGATTGCTATGACAAACACTCTGACCAATACTATCTTAGGGAGGAAAGGGTTTATTTAGCTTACATCTCCCAGGTCACAGTTCATCAGGGCGAACAAGGTAGGAACTCAGGGAAGGAACCTGGAGGCAGAAGCTGAAGCACAGGCCATAGAGTAATGCTGCTTACTGGCTTGCTCCTCTGGCCCATGCTCAACCTGCTTTCTTATACAATACAGAAAACACTTCAAAAGGGCAGCACTAAAAACAGAGGGCTGGGCCCTCACACGTCACTCAGCAAGCAAGAAGATACCCCATGGACATGCCACAGGCCAGTTGAATGGAGACAGTTCTTCAACTGAGGCTCCCTCTACCCAGATGTGTCAAGTTGACAACTAAAGCTTTCCAGCACAATAGGTTTGATCCCTAGTGTACACACACACACACACACACACACACACACACACCACAAACACACACTAAAGCTCTTCCAGAAGACAGAGGAAAACTCCATGACAGTAGACAGGAAAATTAGTTTTAGAAAAAGAAGTGTTTTCCATTCAAAGCATAGACCATAGATTAGAAGATACCACTTACTGGTGTTTTAATTCCATTCTTGCATTAGAGCTCTTTGGTTTCTTTGGGAAAGTTCCATTTCATTAACCTAAATATCTCTTAACATGACAACTGAAGAAATTAAATTTTATTATTCCCAGAAATCTAGTTGATCTTAACTTTCTATTCCACTCACACAGCACACATCAGTCAGCATTTGCCTGAAGGCTGAAAGTTCCATTGTTATTTGCCATAAAAATAATGTTACTAAGGTGTAGTGTGTGTGTGTGTGTGTGTGTGTGTGTGTATGTGTGCATGTGTGTTTGCAAGCATGAACAGTCTGCCTTTATTGGTTACAAAATTGCAGCCATTTATTTTCAGCAAAGAAAATATGAAGTCATTTCCTTGAAGTACATCATACTGGAAGAGAATGAATACGGCACTAAAACTAGAAAGCACCAGGATTTTATGTGATACCCTTTCTCCCAGTTTATACATTCACTGATATGAGAGCAGTGTAAAAGGATGGGCTTGGATAGGAATTCAGCTGAGAGTGCTTCCAAAAGGCAATTGAAAGAATTATATTGATAACTTTAAGTTATATCCTCTTTAAAGGTGAAATGTCACTGGACAGGGTATAGGTAAGAATGCCAACTATGACCAATTCCAAAATATTTAGGTAAAGTATTCCTTTTGTCAGCAGTACACAGTTCTATGTGATTGTCTGGAGAGCTATCTATATATCTGTTGATATCTATAGATAAATCGATGATAGATATTAGAATACAGATATTATTATTCTATTCATTCTCCTCTGCAGATATAGAACATATTATATAACATGATTCTGGGTACACAGGAGCTGGAATGAAGGGCACAGAAGCAAGGGAATGCTTATGATGGACCTATCCTTCTAGCAATCCATGAACATTATTAGATCCATTATTATAGCAAGAAGTTGGAAAATAAAATGTTGGGAACACACACACTACACCCCCACACAGATACCCATGTTAAACCAACATTAAAATTTTTATTTTGATATATAAAAAGCTCCTTTATCTTTTTTTCTTTGTTTTGTTTTTGTGACTATTTTTAGTCTTGGTTGTTTTTTACTTTGCATTTATTATCGTATTTCTGTTTAAATTTCAGAGCTAAATTACCTCCCTGCAAAGAAGGGTACAGAACAGAATCAGGGTTAGACTGGACCACTAGACTAATATTCAACATCCTTGTGATTCTTCTGAATATTCTGGCTATTTTTCTGTTTATTTGAAAACTAGTGTTTTCCCCATAATTAGTCTATAGTTGTTGAAATGATTACATTTTATAAATGGAAAGTACACTGTGAAATATGAAGTGTTAGGTAGGTTAAAGCTGCTTTAAAATTAGTGAATTGTGAGATTCTTGTGGCAGCTTCATCTGTTCTATTTTTCAGTTCTTTAAAAGTGTTCTTGCTACTACTTAGGGTCTTTGGACTTGGTTCTGATAGAGACTTCTCTTGTTGCTATTGCCTGAGAGTTGTCAGTGTCAAAGCATTGGATATTAATAGACATGTCAGTATCTTGGCTTCAGGCAGAAATCTAACAGACAAGTCTCAAATCTGTAAAGATGTCTGGGAGAATCCACAGCAGGCACTGGAGGTGAAGACTAACCAAGCATGGAGAAATTCCCTGAGACTTGGCACCAGCATCCTGGAACCATCTACACCAGCAGTTATTTGGTGTCTGACATGAGACTCTCATGTCATCATGGGGAAAACAGCCAGACTCTCTTTTCAGCCTTATGTTAGCTGTTTCAGCTCAGTTTTAAGTCATCATGGTAGTTTAATATCCAGGGGGCTGTGGACCATTCATTTTTATGTTCTCTATCCAGGGTATTTTTATAAGATCATTATGTACTGCAATTCTGAAATAGTGATTCATGTCTTACAGTTACTTTGTAAAAAGTATGTGGTGCTCTCAGTTATGTGTTATTCATGTGATTAGCAGCTTTAATTGTAATTGTAACCATGGATAAAGTCAGAATTAATTCTCAAACCTGGCTACAGATCCTGGGCTGCTCTGTCCTACTGAGAAAGACCATCAAATTCATCTCTGTGCAGCTGCCACTATGGGAAAGAAAGCTTTACCTTCCTTTGTTCTCAGAACACACATATCCAAATTGGTGCTTAGAGCAGGAATTGGAGACAGGCTTCCATGTCCAGTTATTGTATATTTTAAAATAACAGAAAAGACAAAAAGTGAAAGACAGTAAATACATAAGAAACACCTGTCCAAATTCTCACAATTAATAGATTCCTTTTCATTTTTCTTCAGTCTCTTACCACTGTTAAAGTAACAAAATATTTCTCTAAACATAAAAGCTAAATCTTTTTAAATTATGGCATGGGGACAATTTGCTCTGACTTTATGCTCAATTTTCTATTATTTTCCAGAATGAAAATTTTCTTGAGATGAGGGGGATCATGGTCATGCTTAATTAATTTTTATTTAGACACTGGTAAAACATTTTTTTTCTTTCAATAATTCTATTTTATAAACTTTAGGCATTAATTCTATGTTCTATATCTATTTTATGTATATATGCATATATTATAATAGTAAAAAAGTTTTTTACTTTCTAAGTTGGAGTGCTATATTTTTCTTAATGTCAAAAACTAAATTGTCAACCAGTTTATTTACAGGTCTCAGGTTGGAATTATTTTTCCTAATCTTTTAAGCTATACTTTTGAAAGGTAGTCATTACTTGGTTGTAGGTCCTAACAACTAGTTTCAATTAAAAGGTTTACAATTATACCTGGTGTTTGTGGACACAGATGTACCAAAACAGCTTCTTATTAAAGAAGTAAATAATACTTCCTTTTGAAAACTACAGTCTTCACCACACTTTCAACAGGATTAATCTTAATAAAACTATTTAAGTATTATCTAAAAATAAATATGTAGCTGGGTGTGTTGGTGCATGGCTTTAATCCCTGCATTCTGGAGGGAGTCAGAGGCAGGCAGATCTCTGTGACAATGAGGCTAGCCTAGTCTACATAGTGAGCTTCAGTCTAGCTGTGTCTAGAAGTTGTGTATGTCAAAAGAAACAAACAAATAAACAAAAAAACCAATAACATAAGAAAATTCCGGTTTGCTTGTGAATCTTCTTTTTTTCTTCTTCTAAGCCACACCACTTCTTTTATTACTAGCTTTGGGGGGATCTGATTTATACTTTCATTCTTCTAACGATGGAAATGAATGTGGTGATTTCAATAGTATTTGAAAACTTGGTCCACAGTCTGTGGTGCTGTTTGGAGAAGGCCATAGAATCTATAAGAGCTGTGTCCCTACTGGATGAAGTCTGTCAGTGGAACTGGGTTTTGAAAATAGATACCCAAGTCATATTGCCATTTTCTTTCTCTCCTTCCTATGCATGACCTGAAGATGGGAACACTCAGCATAGGCACTGCCTGCCTCTACCGCCATTCCACCTAGAATGATGGATTCTTATCCCTCTAGAATTCTAAGTCAAATAAATTTTCCCTTCTATAAATTGCCTTGGTCATAGTATTTTATTACAGTAATAGAAAAGTAACAGATGCAATAAAGTTATGTTGTTTTTCTTGAGCATTTTGGTTTTCAAGTATATTTTTCTATATGCTCCTGTCCACTGGCAAAATTATACTAGTTTAAGGTTATGTGTAGCATAATTTCTACCTCTTCTCCTAAGACACAGTGTTACTTATTTGAATCCTTCAACCACCCTGTCAAGAGAATGAGATAGTTTGATCTATATTCTGTGAACAACAGGGAGCCACCACATCACGAACCTCAGATGAGGAAGGCTGCGTGGAAGTCAAAAACTGTTGCTACATGTCAGAATGAACTCAGAGCCATGCAGAAATACAGGGTTCACCAATTCTCTTAGAATCTTCTCTTGTTTATCCCTAGGTACATATTTTAGTTACAAAGTTCTTTCTTCAGCTAGCTCTAATCTATTCCCTGATACTTTTCATCATAAAGTTGATCATGTATTTTTATTTCTGAGAATTTCTTTTAGTCTTCTTCAAATAAGCTTGAATACTATTTTTGTTTTCTTCTTTTACTGTTTTGCATTTTTTTGGCATTTTTGAGGTAGGGTTTCCCTGTAGCCCCAGCTGTTCTGGAACTCACTATGTGGACCAGGCTGGCCTTGAACTCACAGAGATCTGCCTGCCTCTGCCTCCCGAGTCCTGGGATTAAAGGTGTGGGCCACCACGCCCAAATGTTTTGCATTTTTTAAAAAGAATATTTGAATTTATATAATAAGAACTAATGAAAGAAAAAATGCATAAGGATAAAAATAAAAATGAAATTCAGTGGGAATATTTAAATATGCCACAATGTGCAATGTTTAGCTTCTGCACTTACTAGTATCCCCTAAAATCACAGTAGTGAATATGTTGATAAAATATACATTGTCTTTAGCCAACTGGAAGGATACAAACTCTAATTTTTATTGTAATTTATAATAATTACATGAGCAAATAAAGGGATCAAGCATAAAAGCATAAAATTTTAATTCACTTTAAAGTGTGAACACTAAAAGATACTGTCCCAGTTACTTTTTATTGATGTGATAAAACACTGATAAAAAGCAACTTGGGGTAAGGAAGGATTTGTTTCACTTTCCAGTTCATTGTCCATCATGGAAGGAACCCAAGGCAGGAGCTCAGGGCAGGAGCCTGGAGGCAGGAACTGAAGCACAGACAAGGAAGTTCTGCTTACTGGCTATTTCTTCTAGCTTCCTCAGCTACTTATAGTGTACAGTCCAGGCCCACCTGCCCAGAGATAGCACCAACCACAGTGGACTGGGTCCTCCCACATAATTCAATAATCAAGGAAATGCTTCACACACAAGTCACAAACCAATCCAATAGGGTAAGTCCTCCAATTGAAATTCCTTCTTCCCAGGTGTGTCAAGTTGACAACTGAAGTTATTGAGTACAACTGACTCCTTTGATACACAAACACATCGCTATTAAACCATAATCTTTCCATTTCTTATCCCCAAAACTCATGTTAATATTGACATCACAACATAAAAGATAGGACCTTAAAAGTATCACAGTCCGTAAAAATTTCAAACACTTTAAATGTTCAAAGTCCCTTTAAGAGATCTCTTTACTGTGGCTCTTGTAAAATCCAAACAAGTTGCATAATGTCTTAATAATTCCAGAGGAAAGAACCAGGGCATACTTAAGCAAAACCAAAGCCCAGCAGAGCAGATATCTGGGATTCACTCATGAACATCTGGGCTCTAAAGGGCCTGAGCATCTCCACTTCACAGCACACAGTACTTGTCTCTCAAGCTCAGCTGACTCCACTCCAAACCTGCCACTGTCCTTGGTGGTTGCACTGTGGTCTCGGCATCTCCACTATGCTGATGTCTTCAGTGCCACTGAGGCTAAGCTTTCATCAGTGGCCACTACTGGCCTCACAAGGTGCCAAACCTCAGACTGTCTCTATAACCCCTGCAATCCATGGGTCTCTACTACAGCTGAGGCTGTACCTTCACCAGCAGGCCTCTTATTGCTCCATGACCCCTTCAATTCTACATCTCTCATGCTGCCTAAACCAGTGTCGGGAGATTCTTGCACAGTACCAAGTTCTGCTTTGAGATACAGCATTGCCACCCTCCTCAGCCGGAACAGCAGCTGCTGAGCAGTATCCCTGAGGAAATACTTTCCAGAACATTTTACCTCAATGATGTGGTCACTTTTTACTTACAGCTGATTTTTCATCCCCAGCAAATCTTCATTGACTGTCCCAGTAAGCAAAGATTTGACTTCAGTAATGCTAGTTTATTGTTAATCAAAGTTGATTCCTCAGCCACAACCAACTTGAAACTATATTCTCAATTCAAAATAACACACAAACAGCCCTGATAGTCTTTGATGGACTATTGAACTTCTTTCTGAAACTTCACAACCCAGGCCTCTGTCACCTACACCTTTTAGCATTTTCACCCCAGTTCCCATAGAACAGCTCATTAAGATTGAATCACTCAGTGGTTTTTCTAGCTCAAACTTCCAAACACTTCCACAATCCTTTCAATAACAACATGTTCAGGTCTTTCAGAGCAGTAGCCCACTCCTACTACCAATTTCTGTCTTAGTTACTTTCCATTGTTGTGATAAACCATTGAACAAATGCAGCTTTGGGGAGGAAAGAGTTTATTCCTCCTTACAGTTTACAGTCCATCATGGAAGGAAGCTGAGGCAGGAACCTGGAGGCAGGAACAGAAGCACAGATCACAGATGAATGCTGCTTATTGATTTGCTTGCTCAGATACTTCTCTTAATACAGTCTAGGCCCACCTGGCCAAGAATGTCACCACACATGGTGGGCAGGGCATTCCTCCATCTCTCAACAATCGAGAAAATGCGTCACAGATGTGCCCATAGGCTAATGAGAGAGGAAACTCAACAGCTGAGGTTCCTTCTTCCCAGGTGTTTTAAGTTGACAACTAAAGCCATCCAGCAGTAAGTACCAATGGAATGTATTTATGTATACTATATGTATAATTTTATATATATATAATTTTATTCAAGCAAAGTAATGACATGAAAGTTCAATTTTAAAAGTCAGTCTTGTTTTGCTTTCATTGTATTTGAATTAACTCCACATAGAAAGATTAATGAAAAGTGATTGGCATCATTTTATATGTATAAGAAGCATATCTAATATGAATTATTTTATTTTCATAATTACTGATAAGCCATTGGTTCCCCATGTACTTCTTTGATAAATTGTATAAAGCAGAAGACTTGTATTATCTCATGTAGCTTTCATAAAAAACATCAAATAAGATGAGGGAAGACAACTGTCTGAGTTCACAACATGTTTACGCCTCACCAGCTGTGGGATTCTTGAGAAAATCACTTCACCTTTCTATGACTCCATTTCCTTGTTCATAAAATCAGAGTGATGACAAACATCTGTGCTCACAGAATGACTGTTAGAATAAAGTGTTGTAGTTCAATACAATGCTGGCAGGCTTTAACACCTAGGAAGTTCTTTAAAAACACTCCCAATGAACCAACATAATTGCTATTGTTATTATATTATTTGGATGAAGAACAGGAGTCCTATGTTAAAAACTATTTTCTCAAGCACACATGTAACAGTGTGTAGACTTCGGCTGTGAACACAGATGCATCTGACTGTAAAGTTAGCCTTATCAGCTCTTTAGTTTCCCCTCATTATTAATGGGCTACTTGTCACTGAAAATCTGAATAAAGGCATAGAGACCTTGTCTACATATAGGACATATTGTAATACGGAATTTAAAGGTTATTGAAAACATACTTTATAGCTTATTTCTTAAATTGTTGAATAAAAATTAAATACATTAATTTGGGAATACAAAT
>NW_008339910.1:3515274-3533865 GCF_000622305.1 Nannospalax galili | reverse complement strand
CAGTATTTTCTAAAGAAAGTCATATGTTGCCATCTATAAATATTTGAAAATATTTTATTTATTATTTACTTATACTTCAAAAGATTGTGCTTTTTAAAAAAAAACTTTTTTTCATTTTATTTATTTTGATTTTATAAGTGTCTGCCTGCATGTATTTAATTGTATCCATGCATGCAATGTCTGCAGTGGCTAGAGGAAGGCATCAGATCCCCTGGAACTGGAGATACAGCTGGCTGTTAGCCATCATGTCCATACTGGGAACCAAACCCAGGTCCTCAGCAAGAGCAGCCAGTGCACTTCACTGCTGAGCCATTTCTCCAGTCCTAGGATTGTGGTTTTAATAATCCTGTCTCTATGTTTCTCTAGATATACAGAAATCAGAAACAATTTTTTCTTAAATTACAAATTGGCTTTATGGGTCTGCATGTGTGTTTTCCCTCTGTGTACATACTGATAAACATGAAAGTGACGAAATCACTTGCAATGTGTTTTGTATACCACATGACATAGTTCTGTCCCAAATGTCCAATACAGATGGCCTAAGACTTGAATTTTCATCACAGTCTTACTTCTATTTCCTCCAATTATCTTTGCAAGTAAGCAGCTTTCTTTACCACTGCTTATTTTTTATGTATATTAAATTAAGATACCATAAAATTTTGTTAAGCCCTATAAAATGCATTAGCCTCTCTAGATATCTTTAAGCATCCCATAGGAATGAAATAAAAAGCAAATACATTTTAAAAGCATGTTTTTTTAAAATAATAATACCAATTAAAAAGATTTTAGGGAAAAGGATGCATTCAAAGTCATCGTCAAAAATACAATAATCAGTTTACAGTTAGATTTGAAATAGTCGAAGTAAAACATGACTCATGTTGTGAAATAAAGCACTTTAGTTAACTGCTTAATTCAAGAGACAATATTTTAAGGAGTATATGTTATGATTAAAGAGGTTTTGAAGTATCATATCTGAGTATAGAGAAAAAAATGAACTTTTTCCTTTGATCACCATACATATGTGTCTGCCTACCTGAGTTTATGTCCTTTTATAGCCCTTTTCTGCTCATTTTTCTCTAGATAACACCTGTCTCTTACTATCCTCCTCACTACAGCTCCTTTCCCTTCACCCCCACAGTTCATTTCCACTTTTCTGCCTCCTGAAGTTGCATCAGGATATGTACTGTACTCACATATAAGGATTTGTTGCTATGTATATGTATAGTTTAAGGATACATAACAAAAATCACATTTCTAGTTATGAGAAACCCACCTTCTATTTGTTGGTCAGGGTAGTCCAAGAGACCCCCAAAATAGTGCAGATTGTTGTCAGAGTCATTGATTGACTCACAGAATTGAAGGTAAGACCCAAGGCTGAATATTCAAGACTTGGAGAAAGTGATCTGGAATTGACCTGGAAGCCTTCGCCCTGAAGACTATTTCTCATTGTATCAGAAGATATTATGCAAGCTGCCAAGAGGAAAAAAAATCAATCAATGATCCTACCCAGTTGTCAAACCTAATAAACAATGCTATTGGTGCAGTAGTGCCACTTTTATCTTGGTGGTAATTAACAGCTGTTTAATTTGAATAATGCTCATACAATGGAATCAAACTTAAGATTGATAGTATAAACATAGCTATATACATGTTTGGGGAAGTTATAAATCCTAGAGAAAAACCTACTTTTGCTACATCCTAGGCCAAAGTAATTTCTTACAATGTGTTGTAATGTTTTACTGTATCCTGTTAAAGGCAAGCACACCAATCCTACCTCATAAAGATGCTTCTTTTTGCAACAGATGGAGAATAATACAGAGTTCCCATAACTGGTCAAGAACAGAGAATAAGAGTTTGTGAGATGATTAGCCCAAAGCAGCACATCTTCCATGATCCTATACACATAAAATGAATGTGTCCCTCAACCTATCCAGATGTTTTCTTATGCAGCAGATGGTGATTAGCGCAGAAACCTGTAATTGTTCAATATGTAGAGAACAGGAGGCTCCAGACTGTGCATCCCTTAATAGGACACCTATTTCAAACTTCTTCCTTCCATGGCTCAGGGATCACTGACAGAGTGGACAAAAATGTGGTAAGAGCCAGAGTCTGGATGATCACTAGGAAACAGTTTTCCAGACAGATTTTCCACTACAGGTATGAACTCACAGCAATGATGTCAGCATGCACAAGTCCCATAAAATCTCAAACCAGAAAAATTTTCAGCATAGACATGGAGCAGTGAGTAGGAAACCCCAGCCCAACCTAAGGAACTTTTTTCAACCAATGACTGCTGGGATGGGGAAGAGACAGTCTTTTACAAGAATGGGACTCTTGGTAGGTTGATCAAGATCCAGTGGATAGACCCAAGCTACGGCACATGTGGGGAGAAAGATCAGAATCTATAGGCTGTACTGTATATAGATTGAAGTGTATTGAATTGAATGGGGTGCAGTGTGGGAAGGTACATTTGAGGAGGTGATTCAAATAATGTCAAATTATATGGAAATTGCAAAAGTTCAATTTAAAAAAATTTAAAATATATCTCTATGTTTAGATATGCATATATTGAGAGAAAGGGGAGGAAATTGGAGGAGAAAGATGCACACATATAAACATATATGTAATACACACACATATATATATATATTTATATATATGAAGAGAGACGAGGGCAAGAGCAAGAGCGAGAGTGAGAGAGAGAGAGAGAGAGAGAGAGAGAGAGAGAGAGAGAGAATAGAGAGGGAATGGGAGAGCAAGAAGAAGTAGAACTGAAAGGTCAAAGCAGCAATGTCCAATGCATAACATCCAAGTCTTTCTTCAAACCCAGGCTGATCTCCAGATGTACAGGAACAGTTCCACCAGGCCTTGTGGTAATAAGCATCAGATAGGAAAGCCTCGATGTACAGCTAGCAGCTTCCTTAATTTTTGACCCTATTTCCAGCACTTGACTAATCAATAAACACAAAGAAGCACTACTGACAATAACATAATATACTCTACAGTATTTTAAATGCTATGACATCCCATTCCAAGAGCTTCTCATCAATCTACCCGGAATACTGTCTCTCCCACTGTACTTGTTATGCACAAACCTATCTTTGGTTCTTGTGGAACTCAACTGGTACAGGGTGGATTTTGGGACAGTTTGTTTATTCTATTTACATAGACCTCATTTGTATCATTTAATTTGTTACTCCTTCCTGTTGGAGAGCACAAAGTAGGCAACATATTCCTATACATGCACTCAAAGATATGCATCTCCTATCATGAAAATGTATATGTCAATTACAATGTAGTTTTAATTGAATTTTATTCTCATTACTTTTTGAAAATATCTCCTGTTTATTCCTGTCTGTGCAATCATCTGACTTTTAGCTTTCTTGTGTCTTTACATAATTGTGTGCATTCTGTATTATTTATGTAACTAAAATCACACATTATGTATTACATACTGCTTTAATTTCAGTCCAAGGCATACCTTTTTGCTTTAAACAGTTTCAAAACAGTTAGGGTGTAATTCCTCTTAATTGTTGAGGTGTATATTGCAGTTTGTTTATTTTACTGTGATTATTTGACATTCAAGATTTTTTCAATGTCAAAGTCTATGATAAACATATTAACATTCATATGTTAACCTTTGTGCAGACACACTATTTCTTTTTTTAAATTTTTATTTATTATTTTTATTTTATGTGTATGCACGTATTGCCTGCATGTAAGTAAGTGCACCCGTGTCGTGCAGTGCCCACAGAGGTCAGAAGTGGCTGTCGGATCCCCTGGGCCTGGAGTTATGGACAGTTGTTAGCTGCCATGTGGGGGCTGGGATTAGAACCCAGGTCTTCTGCAAGAACAACCAGTGTTCTTATCCTTTGAGTCATCTTTCCAGCCCCAACAACACTTTATTTATATTAGTAAATATCCATAAGTGAAATGCTATGTTATTTGGTAGACATACGTATATTTAAGAACCTACCAGCAATTTCAAAAGTGGCTTTATAATTTTAGATTACCATCAATACATGAGAAATCCAATTATTCTTATTCTTTAATACTTGATGTTATAACTTTATTTTCAGACATCCCAACAAATGTATTTTTAACAGTATCTATTTAAATTTTATTTCTCTAATAGAAAATTATACTGACCTGATTTTCATAACTCTTTTTAAAGTTACCACATTGTTGGTGTGTTAATATAATTTATTAAATGATGAGTATTTTAGGAAGATGAAAAAACAATATTAGGTGTGTGTTTGCTTACTGTGGCTATGATGAGTATTGTGTCTAAAAGCAACTCGGGGAGGAAAGGATTTATTTCATCTTATTTATCCAGGGATGCTAAAGCAAAAGCTCAAGGCAAGAACTTAGAGGCAGAGACCATCAAGGCTTGCTCTTTATGGCTTGTTCCACTGTAGTCAAGACCTACATCCCTATGGCTGGCACCACCCAATGTAGTCTTGGCCCTCCTTCATCAATTACCAATCAAGAAATGCTCCAGAAAGATGTACACAGGTCAGTTTGATGGAGAAAATTCCTCATCAAAAATTCTTACTTCCTTCGGGTTTCTATGTTGTCCAAGTTGACAAAAATTAACTAGAACAATTGTCCACTTATCGATTTGTCATCACTATTAAATCATAACCTTCACTTTCTTGTTTCTTCCCCAAGATCTCCTGTTAATATCATAATATAAAATATAGGCTAACATTTTAAAGCCCACACTCTTTAAAAAATTTTAACACCTTAAACACAAATGTCTTTTTAAATATCAAGGACCTTTTGACTGTAGTGTCCTTTAAAATCCAAATATTTTGCATATTTTCTTACTGCAAGAGGTAAGTACGAGAGCAGAAGTACAATCAAATCAAAGCAAAACCAACACCCAACAGTGTAAGAAAGTTGACGACCAATATCTGGAACTCACTCATGATCTGGGCTTTAAGGGGCTTGAACCATCCCACTTTTTAGCTTGTCCATTTGTAGCACACACATATTTGTCTCCTAGGCTCAGGCTAGCTCCACTCCACAGCTGCCGCTGTCCTTGTTGAGCATCACAGCCTCCTAGCATCTCGAATATCCTGGGTCCCTGCTGCAACTGAAGGTATACCTTAACCAAGAGCTTCTCCTGACCTCTTGTGGTGCTAAGAATCATCTTTTCTCCATGATCCCGTCAATGTGAAGGGTCTCCATTGCAATTGACACTAATCTTCAAAGGGACTCCTGGCCTCTCTGAAGGGACTTCTTTACTGCCACATGCTGCGAGGCCTCAGTTACCCTTCATGACTTCAACTCCAAAACTATGTTAGAAAGTCTTTTATTAGCAAGCTCCATTATCAGCTTGAGATGCAGCCTTGGGCATCTATGGATCACACGTTACATTCATTGACCCTCAGAAAATATTTCTAAGATTTTTGCCTCAATGGTGCTGTTCTATCAACCACAGCTGATTTTTCAGCCCTAGCTGGCCAGTAACTCTTCATATTTATATTTTAATTGGTAAATATCTAACTCATATTCACATTAACATATAGATGCATCTATAAAACAATGAGATCATGCTTCAAGTTCAAATATTTGTCTTCAAAACATTTTCTAAATCTTCCAACTAGTGTTATTCAATTGGATATTTAACAAAAATAATACACGAAGTAAGTCTAAGACCATGTTAGGTAAATGCGTCCTCCGAGGCAAAGAGGAGGTGGGTCTTGAGACCCAGAGAAAATCAGAGCACACTGGGAAAAAGGAGGAGGGCCGGTGCCGTTTTGGGAGCAGTGAACAGCGAGCTGGGCAAGCCAGCCTGCGTGGACACCGTGGGACCCCCGGTCGACCCGACCCCACAGGAATCTCACTAGATGATGTATGAACAGCTAGCAAACTCCAGACAGGGTATGGCCCAGATGAGGGGCCATGGTGGTGGAGGATCTCAAAGCTTAGTCAAAATGTAGAAGATGGACTAGGGGAACTTAGGCTGTGTAAGTCACCCTTTCCCCAGTGGTATATAAGCCATGCTAAAACCCAAATAAAGATATCCCTTCAGTTTGTTAGCCCTGGGGACTCAGATGGCATGGGTGAGAATCTCCCAAGAAGTGGGAGGGGACAATTTACTGAAACAGACCGAAATATGAGTACTAGCATTACATAAAGCTAATTTCTTCAAGTTTCTCCACATCAATAATTTTAAAATATTTTCTTTATTATTTTTCTCAGTGTATATTTTTAATGAATTTTTATGCATTTCATAAAATACATCTTCATCATATTTATAATACCTCCCACATCCATACCCCATATACTCTTTACACTTTGGCCAGCTGTGGTCTTTTGTGTGCATCACACTGTTTCATAAGGAAGCTTTGGACTAGTGAAAGCAGAAGAATGTGTTAGTATTCTCTGTATTCCTGGTTCCACTATGTTCCATGAGTTTAGGTGTAGAGGTTCTATGGCAGATGTGTCACTTAGGGCTGTGCATCTCTCAGACATTTATTCTCTCTGTGTGACCAGTTGTGGAACTCTGTGATAGCTTCCATCTAGAAAAAAAGGAAGCTTCTTTTATGAGTGATAAATGGTATAATTGTCTATACATGTAAGGATCCATATTTAGCATACATGAAGATATAACATCTGTGTCAGGATATGACAGAGATGGGGTTTTCCCTAGGATCTATGACCTCTCTAGCTATGTGTATTTGGCTATATTTACAGTGTTGCACATGAGTTGCTTTCCACTGAGAAGGCTTTAAGACCAATTAGATAGCTATTAATCAATAGTGTAATCATAGTATAATCATACTAAGGTAAAGTGCCGCTACTGCACTTCTATTTGTAGTACCATGCATTGTTGTGGTTATTACATTTTTAAATCTAGAGTTGAACAGTAGATTGATTTTCTCCCTTAGAAACTTGCACACTATCCTCTAGACCTAAGAGAGGTGGTCTTCAGGGAGGAGGTTTCCAGGTCAGTTCCAGCTCCATTGGTACAAGTCTTATGTCCAAAGTATGTTCTATCTTCAGTAATAGGCTCTTACCTTCATTTTCTGGGAAGAAATTGAGGGCTGTGACAATATCCTGTGTTATTAGTGTTACCTGTGTTTCTTGTTTTATAGCATGAAGGTATAAATGTACTTATATTCAGATGTTGTATGTAGTTTTCAGTAACTTTTTGTGCCAATACAATTCCTTCTAGTTTCTAAAACCACCTTAAGCTTTATTTACCTCCCTATCACTCCCTGTGTAACCTCCCTCCTCCCTCCCCTGTATTAAGTACACTCATTTTCCCCTTTATAATGCTTGTCTTCTATTGTCACCCTTCCTGAGCTCCTGCTTCTCCTTTACCACCACAGCTCCTTATATTATATATCCTTTCCTCCTCCCTTCCCAGTTGAATACCCGCCATTTCTCCCATTTACTCCCTGATAACACCTGTCCCCTACTGTCTCTTTCCATCTTCTTCATTCCCTTTATCCCCACAGTTCCTTTAAATTTTTCTTGGATCTGTGATTACAACAGCATATACAGTTACACCTAAGGATTTGTAGCTAAGATCCATGAACGAGAGAGAACCTATGTCATTTTTTCCCAACCTGTTACATCACTTAGTACAACAGTTTGTAGTTCTATCAATTTACATGAAAATGTCATGTTTTTGTCTTTCTTTACCACTCTGTAGATTTTCATTATCCATTCTTCAGTTGAGGGACATTTAGGTTGTTTCAGTTTCTTAAATATTGTGAAAAAGAACAGCAACAAAAATAGATGTACAAGTATTTCTAAAGTAGGATAAGGATTTTAGGTATATGCAAAGGAGTAATATAACTGGATCTTATGGTGATTTCACTTTTAATTTTTTTATTGAACTTTTAAAATTTCATACAATGTTTCCCACTCAAATCCAGACCTCCTTCCCCATCCATGCTCCCACCCATACGCCCCTCGAACCCTATGCACACTGCGATGCATGCTGAATCCTATTCATTCAGGTGTTTGTGCCCAAATGTCCTTCTGTGTAATGTGTCCACGGGAGTCTAGTCAGCCCATCCTGTGGCTGTAAGTCATACTCTCTCTCACTCAGCAACAATCAGTCTCAAATAGTTCTCACTCTAGTGTTGGCCCACCACCTATTTCTCACCTTCCCTTCAGGCCCTTGTTTAACTGAGCCAACATGGGTTCCCCACTCGATGCCAGTGCTGCCACCAGCTCACATAACCAAGTCTTCAGTGACCTGGAAGCCTCCCTGTGTTCATGAACCAGCCATGGCTTTTACAATCTTTCTGCCTCCTCTTCTGCAATGGTTCCTGAGCCATGGGTGGGTGAGTTTCCATATGAGTACCATCCTACACTCTACAATCTCTTATTCACAAAAACTTGGCTAGATGTGGCCTCTGTGTGTATCACACTCTGATGTACAAGGAAGCCTTACTGGTGAGTATTGAGAGGGTGCATTATCTCTCTGTCTACACTTTATTCTGCTATGTTCCATGAGCCTTAATTGTAGAGATTTGACTGCAGATGTATCACCTAGTACTGGATATTTCCCAGATGTATGTTCTCTGTGCCTGACCAGATGTGCAACTCTGCACTAACCTCCATCTATTGCACAAAGAAGCTTCTTTGATGAGTGTTGTACAGCACACTTATCACTCTAAGCGAGGTCTCTTCTGTCGGGTATTGTGTTCCTTGCCAAGCAGCTCCCAGGTATACGAGAGTTCTCCACACTGCTTTCCATAGTGATTATACAAGTTTATGTTCCCATAAACAGTAAAAGTGTTCCCCTTTCTCCACATACGTGTGAGCAGTTGGTGTCTTTTGTTCTCTTGACCTTAGCCAGTATGACTGAGCTAAAGTAAAATCTTAAATTGGTTTTATTTGCTTTTCTCTAATGAGGAACACTGAGATATTTCATAGCCATTTTCATTTCTGCATTTGAGAACTCCCTGTGCATGTCTTTAGGCCATTTTTTTTAAACCAGGTCATTTGTGTTGTTGTTTTTTTTTTGTTGTTGTTCTTCCTTTTGTTGTTGTTATCCTCTTTACGATAAATAACTCGTGAAGATTTTCTCTATTTAGTGGGTTGCTTCTTCACTTTATTGGTTGAATCATTTGCTGCACAGAAGCTTTTTACTTTAATGCAGTCCCATTTGTTGATTGTTGACCTTAATTTCATAGGAATTGATGTCCAATTTAGAAAGTCCCGATCTACTCATATATCTTCAAGGATACTGTTTCTGTTTTCTTCTGACATTTTCAGAGTTTTGGGTTTTGTATTAAAGTGTATGAGCCTTTTGGAATTGACTTTTGTTCAGGGTGAAAGATAAGGCTCTAACTTCATTCTTCTACAGGTGGATAGTTGTTTTGCCAACACCATTTATTGATTATGTTATTTTTCCTGTAGTGTGTGTTCTTAGAAACTTTGTCAAATATCAGGTGGTTGAAACTGCACACACTCAAGTTTGAGTATTATATTATGTTCCATTGACCCATCTGCCTGTTTTTGAGCCAGTGCTACCCTGTTTTTTATAACTATAGCTCTATAATATTCTTAGATATCTTGTATGGTCAAACTCCAGCATTGATATTTTTTTTGAAGATTGTTTTTGTTGTTATGAGCCTTTTGTGATTCCATATGAATTTTAGGATGTTTATTTCTAGTTCTTTGAAGAATATAATGGGAATTTTTATTGGCATTGCATTGAATCTATTCATTGTATTTGGTAGGATGGTCATTTTCACAATATTAGTTTTGCCAATCCATGAGCATGAGTGGTCTTTCAGTCTCCTGGATCCTTCCTTAATCTCTGTTGCCAAAGTTTTAAAAATTTCATTGTAGAGCTCTTCAAAGTCTTCAGTCAGGTTTATCCCTAGATATTTTTTGAGGCTATTTTGAATGGGAGGGTTTCCATGAATGCTTTCTCTGATTGCTTATTAGTGGTATATACAAAGTCTACTGGTTTTCATAAATTAATTTTGTAACCTGCCACTTTGCTGAAAACGCTGATCATTTCTCTAAAATTTTTGGCTAGAATTTTTGGGAACTCTCACACTTTTCTCTGCAAATAGGGATATTTTCTCTGCAAATAGGGATAATTGACCTCTTATTTTCCAATAAGTACTGCTCTAGCAAGTTTTCCAAGTACTATATTGAAAAGCGTGTGGAGATAGCAGACAACCTTGTATGGTTTGATATTAATGAGAATGCTTCCAGTTTTTCTCCATTTCCAATGATATTGACCATAAGTTTCTTGTATATAGCTTTTATTATGGTAAGGTATGTTCCCTCAAATTCAATTCTCTCTAGGACTTTTAACATGTTGAATTTTGTTAAAGGGCTTTTCTGCATCTATTGGGGTAACCATATGGTTTTTGTCTTTATGTCCATTTATATGATTTATTACAGTTACTCATGTATATTGAACAATCCCTGCAATTCTGAATTAAATCCCACTTGGTCATGGTGAACCATCTTCATGTTATGTGTCTGCATGGGGTTTTGAGTACTTTTTTTTAGTACTGTGAATCCATCTGTGTCAGGGTTTTTTTTTTTTTTAAGTTGGAATGTTTTTGTCAGTGTTTCAATTTCCTTATTGGTTATGGGTCCACATAAGTTGTTTATTTCTTCTTTGTTTAGTTGGTGGTTTCCATGAATTTAGAAATTCATCCATTTCTATTAGTGTTTTCAAATTCAGTAACCATTTTATTGAGCCTTTTAAATTTCATACACACTTTCCTACTTACATCTAGAGACATATACACCCCATGCACTCTGTCATGTATGCTGGGTCCTATTAATTCAAGTGTTTATACCCAAGTGTCCTTCAGTGTAAATGTGTCCACTGGGGTCTAGCCAGCCCATCCAGTGGTTGTATGTAAGTCATACTCCTCCTCACTCAGCAACAATCAGTCTTAAATACTTTTCAATCTAGTGCTGGCCTGCCAATTTTTTGAGAATTTTTGCATATATATTCATTAAATATATGGACCAATGGATTTCTTTTTCTTATTTTTTTTTACTTGGTTTTGGTATTAGAGTGATACTGGCTTCATAAAAGTAGTTTGGAGTTTTCTATTTTTTTCTAAGTTTTTGAATATTTTAAGTAGCACTGTTTGTAGATCATCTTTGACTGCCTGGTAGAATTCTGCTGTGAATACATCTGGGCCAGTGCTTTTTTTTTTAGTTAGAATGTTTTTCTCAGTGTTTCAATTTCCTTATTGGTTATGGATCCATATAAATTGATTTATTCTTTGTTTAGTTGGTATTTTCAATGAATTTAGAAATTCATCCATTTCTATTAGTGTTTTAAAATTTAGTAAAGTATACATTTCTAAGCATTCCCTTATAATTTTATGGATTTTTTGGTGTCTCCTTTGATGTGTCCTCTTTCATCTCTGATTTTGTTAATTTGGACTTTCCTTTTTTCCCCTTTGGTTAACTGGACTAAGGGTTTGTCTATCTTGTTTATCTTTTCAAAGAACCAGCTCTTAGATTCATTGATTCTTTTTATTCAATTTTCTGTTTCTATTTCATTAATTTCTACTCTGATTTTTTGTATTTATTCTCGTATGTTAGGTTTAGTTGGTTTAGTATGTGTCCTTTGAGACTCTTGAGCTGTACCTTCAAGTCACTTATATGTTCTTTTTTTTATTTTTAAAATGTAGGCACTTGAGCTATAAAATTCCCTCTAGGGACTGATTTTAAATTATCCCAGACATTTAACTGAGTTGTATTAGCATTTTCATTTAGTTCATGAAATGCTGTTTTAAAATTACTTCTTTTATCCCATTCATTAGTAAGGAGTGTGTTTTTTAATCTCCATGAGTTTATGTAATTAGTAGAGCTTCTTTTGGTTGTCATTTCAAGCTTAATTGAATTGTAGTCTGCTAGAATGCAAGGAATTTTTTCAATTTCATTTCATTTGTTGAGTATTATTTTGTGTCCCTGTATGTGGTCAACTTTAGAAAATGTCCACAGGCTGCTGTAAAGAAAGTGTATTCTTTTTGTGCTTTGGTGAAATATTTGGTAGATGTTTGTTAGGCATTTTTCGATTTGTGATATTCAATTTAGATGTCTCTCTGTTTATTCATTTCCCATTTGACTCATCTATTGGAGATTGTAGGGTATTGAAATAAGAAACTCTTATACTCTGATATCCCTGCTACTGTCTGCTGTGTTGTTGGCACACCCAGCCATTCCCCACTACTTGCCCTTTTGGTGAATCTAGTCAGCCTATCTAGAGGTCTTTGTTTTAGGAGGGTCAGCTGTTCCTCATCTAGTGGTAATCAGTTGTCAATATTCCTTTGGATAAGATTGGAGTCTGCTATTCATTTTCCCAGTTCTATGCTGAGTTACTATCTGGGAATCCCTTTAGCCACCCTGGCCAACAAGTCAAAAGAAAGTATCGCCTGCCTGGCATTGTTGCTTGTTATGCAGCCTTTAGCTATACATATGGACTCTTATGAAATTATATTGGACCCTTTAATCTTTGGTTATTCTTTCCTTTTGGGTGTTTAAGGCCATACGGTTGGACCAGATAAACCGATTTTTTTTACTCTTAAGGTCATTTGAGGATCTGTTTCTGAGGGGGTCACATGGGCTTGGGAGGAGCCCCTGGCTCCTTTCTTTTACCAGTTCCACCTATATGACGATAAGTCAAATGTCCTGCTCAACCATGGTTGGTTTCAATTGGAAGCATGGGGGAAATGATTCCTCTGTGTTGACCCTCCTCTTTATAGTCTGCCTAGTAGGGGGAGGGAGGCTATGGGAGGGTGCTATCTGGGAAGTGGGCATAAAAATAAATAAATTTTTAAAAAAAATGAGACCTGATGACTTTATATCCATGCTCAGATGCCAAGGAGCTCAGAAAGTGACTATCACTAGTAATAATCAGATATATAGAGAGTAGAAATGCATGTGCATCTTAGTGTCAACTTTATTGAAAATGAATTTTTCAGTATGAAAATTTGTATTTTAATAGTGAAATGGAGACCTTTTTAAAGTTTAAAATCTCATTAAATTTTATGTCTTATAGGGTTTATATGGAGTACAATATTGTATAACTGTATTAATTCAACTATAAACCTAAAAATTTACAGCCAGTTTTGAAAGAGTATATAGAGATTTGAAATGCATGTGAAAACGTCTCACTGTCAATTGCTTTGGAATGAATTCTTTTGTATGAAAAAGAAATAATAATGATTAAAAAATAATAATTAGTAGATGTGAAAAACATTACCATTGAAATCTACCTGATGACTTTATATCCATGCTCAGATGCCTAGAAGCTCAGAAAGTAACCAACAGTGACTATAATAATCAGATATATAGAGATTAGAAATGCATGTGCAAACATCTTAGTGATGATTGTATTAAAAATGATTTTTTCTGAATGAAACTATGTATTTTAATAATGAAATAGAGATCTTTAATAAAGGTTAAAACTTCATTTAATTTTCTGTCTTATAGGGTTTATACTGAGTACAATATTGTATAAATGTATTAATTCAAATATAATCCTAAAAATTTACAGCCAATTTTAAAAGAGATGCATCTTAGCTCTGGAAATTGTTACTGAATATGTCAATGGTCTTGTAATGAAATTCTTTTTCTAATTATGTGGTTATTAAATAAATACTTTAAAAAATTGTAAAAAAAATCTTATGGAGTTGAGGTTAATCTGTGCTTTAGTGTCCTGTAATTATGTTTTTGAGAAATTAGGTACACCAGAGTTTGGTACATACATGTTAATGATTATAGTATCTTCTTGGCCAATTGTTCCTTTGAGGAGAATGAATTGATCCTCTTTATCTCTTCTAATTAGCTTTAATTTGAAGCCTATTTTGTCAAATATTAGAATTGCAACAGATGATTGCTACTTAGTGCAATTTGCTTGGAATATTTCTTTTAGCCTTTCACACAAAATGCCTATTCTTGAAGGTGAGATGAGTTTATTACACCACTGAAAGTTTGCTTTCTTTTTCCTTAATCGATAACACTAGTCTTTGTTTTTGACTGGGAAGTTGATGCCATTTTTATTTAATGTTATTATTGAAAGATGTTCATTGATTGCTCTCATTTTAGTTTGCTTCTGTTCTTGGTCCTATATTATGTTTCCATAATTATACCTTCATTTGTTTTCTTTCTGTAACTGCTTGGGTATTGTGTTTCCTATCTTCAGTCCTTGTGTTACTTCAAGTATGCTCTGTAGAATTTGTTTGGTAGACAAGAATTCTTTTAGTGCCTACTCATGTCATGGGCAATTATCATTTCCCCTTTGACTATGTAGGTAGTTTTGCTGGGTAAAGTATTCTAGGTTGGCATCCATGGTCATTTAGAACTGTGAATATTTGGATTCAGGCTCTTATGGTTTCACAGCTTTCATTGAAAAATCAGCTTTAATTTTGATGGGTTTTCCATAGCATGTAACTTGTTTTTCCTCTACCAGTTTTCAGCAACCTTTTGTTTTTTATAGTTAATAATTTACTGAGATAGTCTGTGTGGAGTTTCTGTTCTAGCTCCATCTAATTGGTGTTCTGTGTGCTTCATCCATCTGTATAGCTATGCCTTTCCTTAATTTGGG
Organism: Nannospalax galili; assembly: GCF_000622305.1. Taxonomy (NCBI): domain Eukaryota; kingdom Metazoa; phylum Chordata; class Mammalia; order Rodentia; family Spalacidae; genus Nannospalax; species Nannospalax galili. The sequence continues at coordinate 3,519,296 of NW_008339910.1, read as the reverse complement.
AAAGTTTTCTTCTATAATCCTGTTGATGATATGGTTAATGCAATTGACCTTAGAATCCTCTTTTTCCTCTAAGACTATCATGCATAGATATGGTCTTTTCATCATGACCCATTCCTGTATGCTTTAAACTTTCTCATATTCTTAGCTTGAGCAGTACAGTTCTTCAACATTGTCATTGAGTCTTTTAAAAAATATTTTATTTATTATTTTTATTTTATTTGTATGAGTGTATTGTCTGAATGTATGTGAGTGGCCCCATGTTGTGCAATGCCATGGAGGACAGGAGAGGGCTTCGGATTCCCCTGGTTCATAGCCACCATGTGGGTGCTGGGAATCGAACCTGGGTACTCCGCAAGAGGAGCCGGTGCTCTTAACTGCTTGAGGGAGGCCACCCTGCACTGTGACTTGGTTCCGACCCACAGAACTTCCACGAAGTACCTGGATTGGGGGGTGGGGATGAAAATGAGGCAAGGACAAGAGAAATGGAGACAAGACAGGATTCTGATCAAGTCTCGTTTATTGAAGCTCAAGCATGAGTTTTTATAGAGAATGAGAACAAAGGAACATAGACTGTAAATCATTACACCAGTCAGCGCACAAGGGCTCTGATGCACTTTGAGGGAGGAATCTCTGATTATAAATGAATGGAACCGTATGCTGGAAAAGAGAACAAGGCCATGGGCCAAGGTTATCTAGCAAGGCTATCTGGCCCCGGCTCTGAGCCAAGGTTGTGGGCCAAGGTTGTGAGCCCCAGCTGCAAGCAAAGGCCGTGGGCCCTGGCTGCCTGCCAAGGTTTTGGGCCAAGGCCGCGGGCAGAATGGAAAGTTGCCAGCTTAGGTCTGTCAGCAGTTTTGAGTGGTAGCTGAGACTCAGTTGAACCTCAGGCTCCCAACAGGTCCCCCTTTTTTATTTTATAGAGCTTAGGGATCAAAGGTTGCTATACCCTTAGGGAACTGCACCTGTCTTAGGTTGGAGTATCCTTCCCCAAGTGCTTACCCGTCATTGGATAAGGCAGCAGCAATAGGCTACCCTCCTGTCTTAGGTTGCTACAGGGGGAATTCTCACGTACCCATCTTTGACTGCCTAGTTCATCTCTCAAGGGGGATGGCTAGTAGAGCCATCATAGCAATGTGTCCCAATCAACTCCTGCTCCATATGATCAAGGCAATGGTAATGGACCTGTATTGGTTTAGTCACATGGAGAATCTCTATCTGCTGTTTAATAAAGACTAACAGCCTTTTCACTAAAAACGGCCCCAGTGTGAGAAGAAGCAGGATGATAATAAGGGATGTCATGGAAGGAATCCAAGAAAGAAGAGGGGAATCCAGCCATCTAGAAGGGTTTTGATAAAAATTATGCAGCTTGTAGCTGATGGTCTTCAGGGTCTGTATATTTTGCTCCACCAATCCTGATTCACTGATGTAGAAACAGCATTCCTCCTGTAAGAAAAGACAAGTACCCCCCTTCTCTGCAGTAATGAGATCAAGGGCTCTACGATTTTGAAGGGCAACTTAAGCCAAAGAAGTTAACTGGCATTGCAAGGATGCAAGGATGCAAGGCTACTGGCTGTAGAATCTATAACTTGCTGTAATTGGGAATTAAATTCCTTTGCAGTATAAAGAGTATGCCCCAAAGCACCTGCAGAAAGACTAGCAGAAACAGTAAGTCCACCCCCTCTCTTAATGCGGGGGTGAAGTAGCCAGGCAAACTCCTCTGGTGAATACATATTTAGATGGGGTACAATGGTAATTAGTACAAAGGGTCCTGGAGAGGAAATAGTGATCTGTTGATACAGAGATTCATTGCACCAGAAAGACGTAAGAGGAGGAGCATATAGAGGTGAACTAACATAGCGATTATTATGACATGTAAAAGAGGGAGAGATATAAACAGTGGTGATATAACAGAGAGAAATATTTTGAGCAGGATTACAAAGTAACGGAATTGATGACATAAGGGGAGAAGATGCGGTGCCAGTGATAGCGATGCTAAGTGCAGAAGAATCATTAACAGGAACAGCGGCCAGCAAAGGCTGAACCAAGGAGGAACACAACAAACACGATGAAGCATTAATATGAGAAAGATTCATCAACCACAAAGTAAAGTTGTAGATAATTAGGCCAAAGAGCAAGATTAAGGGTAGAATTTGAACTTGACTGTATGGCAGGCTGAAGCTTAGTTTCACTCATGATAATAACTTTACCTGTTTATCAATAGCAGTAGGGACCAATCAGAGGGAAATATTTATGGACCCTGCCAGGAGTAAGGCAAACCTCGATGGAAGCCTATATCCCAGGCCCCTATTTCTGTGATCTCTATTAAAAATCTTTCCCTGGACTCCGTCCTGCCACCTGGCATTCCAAGGATCATTTATACGAATTATGAATTGACCATTATCATAACTCAATATGCCATTTTTGCTAAAAGCATCATGAAGGCGGCAATCCCAATACCTACATCCGCCATATGTATCACTATCTGCAAGACAGCTGCCTTTATTATCATAAGTGAAACATAGGAAAGGTCTTGATTTAGAGGATAAAATGGATGAAGTGATCGGAATAATGATGGTTGCTTGACAACCCTTCACTGGACAACGGGCAGTGCCGACGATCTGCATGTCATCATCAGCATATGTTTTTCCTTCTTTAACTTGGAATTCCCACTGCGTCACCATCTGCGACTGAATGGAACCAATCAGGAGAAACAGGATGTAACAGGCAGAAGCCATTGCAGCCTGAAAGAAAACGGAAAGAAGAAAAAAACATTTCTTAGGGAGCCTCATCTTCCCTGGAACAGTGATTAGTATCTACTTGATTTACTAAGCATTCAGGCAACCAATGGGCTGCATCATGTTGCTGTGAATAAATGCAGACAGATCCTCTGCCCATATTAGTACTGGATCTGGGCCATGCCACGAAGTATCCAGAGGGTCTTTCCATTTGACCATGGCATAATGCCGTTTTGTTTCTGGATGCCAAAAGCAATCTGCAGCTGACTTACCATGAACATCTAACTTTAAAAAATTCAAAATAAAAAGTACATGATTCAATAAATTCCTGGGGGATCCCTTACTGGGATACCACTCCCCCTTTTTAATTTTATTTAATGTAGTCTTAACAAGCAAATGAGCTCTTTCAACTATGCCTTGTCCCTGTGGATTATAAGGAATACCAGTGGTATGCTGTATCTGCAAAGTATCACAGAATTTCTGAAAAGCATGAGAGACATATCCAGGACCATTATCCATCTTAATACTTTTAGGGGTACCTAACATAGAAAAACAATGAAGCAAATGAGCAATAACATGTTTAGTAGCTTCCCCTGTTTGCAAGGAAATGAAGAGAAAACCACTAAAAGTATCAATGCAAACATGAATATATTTAAGTTTGCCAAATTCATTATAATGAGAGACATCCATTTGCTAAAGCATATTAGGAAGAAATCCCCTAGGATTGACTCCCAGGTGGGGAACAGGAAGGAAAGAAGCACAAGTCTGACATCCTTTAACAATTTGTCTAGCCTATACACTGCAAAAACAACACATCAATCACAAAAAACCACCATTGAGAAGACGCAATTCATGAGCCTGTTGAGCTCGTGCAGTATTAGAAGTAGTAGCAATAGCAACAAGCCTGGTGGCTGTATCAGCAACCTGATTGCCCACCATTAAAGGCCCTAGAAGATTACAATGTGCTCGAATATGTCCTAAAAAGAATGGGGCTGTCCTCTGGCGAATAAGGTGCTGGCACTGATGAAAAAGCTCTGCGGCCTCAGAAATATGCCCAATTATGGGAACAGTTTCTAGAAGAGGTACAGCTCGAGCTATGTATGCACTGTCAGTATATATATTAAGAGGTGTATCCAGGAATGCAGAAAAAACTGATATAATGGCAGACAATTCCATGAGTTGTGCAGAGGTCTTATTAGTTTGAAATCACACAACCTGATCATTCCAAGCATAGGCTGCCATCCCATTAGAGGAACCATCCGTAAAAACTAACAAAGCAGTAGACAAAGG
>NW_008339910.1:3513308-3515203 GCF_000622305.1 Nannospalax galili | reverse complement strand
AGTAGCCAAGTTTTTGAGTTCTGAAGTAGCCAGTTGATATGATCTTTGGTATAAAGATGTACAATATTAAGAGGTTCCACACCAAAATATTTACAGTTGTGATCCCGACCAATAATCACCAAGTCAGCTACTGCATCATAATATGGAAGCAATACCCTTTTGGGGGAAGCAGGTAAATGTACCCACATGATAGGATGATCAGGCTCTTGCCAAAGAAGACCCATAGGTGATAGTTGAGTATTAAAAATCATGAGCCATAAAGGCTTGCAATAATCTATATTGGTAACAAATTGATTAGCAATTGCTTTCTCAACTCTACGTATGGCAACTCTGGCCTCTTCAGTAAGTGCTCTGGGTGAGGTTGGATTTGCATCCCCTTTAAGGATGTCAAAGAGGGGCTTTAAGTCCCCAGTGGTCAACTTTAGATAAGGACGTAGCCAATTAATATCACCTAATAGTTTTTGGAAATCATTTAAGGTTTGTAGTTTATCAAGTCTAAGGATAGCCTTTTGATTAGTTATTTTTTGCCCATTAATTTGAAAACCCAAATAAGAGTAGGGATCCTGTGTTTGTACTTTTTCAGGGGCTATATGTAAACCTACATCAAATAAATCAGATTTTTAACTGAGCATAACATTGTAATACCGCGTCCCCTGTTGCACCTGCTATCAGAATATCATCCATATAATGGATTATATACATGGATGGCCAAGTATTTCTAGTATTTTGAAGAGCTGTGCCTACAAACTTCTGACAAAGGGTAGGGCTATTGGCCATTCCTTGAGGCAAAACCTTCCACTGGTATCTCTTCATAGGCTCTCTAAAATTAATAGAAGGAAGGCTAAAAGCAAAGCGTTTACGATCATCAGGATATAAGGGAATAGTGAAAAAACAATCCTTAAGATCTAATATTATCTTAAAATATCCTTGTGGTATGGCAATGGGTGAGGGCAAAACTGGCTGCAATGCCCCCATAAGAACCATAGTGGAATTAATTGCTTTTAAATCTTACAGTAGTCTCCATTTCCCTGACTTCTTTTTAATAATAAATATGGGCGTGTTCCACGGGGAACAGGTTTCTTCAATGCGCCGTCTCAAAATGCACCAAATGAGTGGCTGCCGCCAACTTTTCTGCTGTAAGTGGCCATTGATCTACCCAAACAGGATCATCTGATCGCCAGGTTATTCGATCCACACAGTTTGAGAGTGCAGGACTGTCAATGCCACCATCATAAATTTCCCAAACCTTGCTTATCATTCTGACCTTGGATTGGTATTGGAAACAAGTTTCCATCCTCTCTTTTCCCTAATCCCTTGCCAGGGGTATATCCTTGAGCAAGCATCTGTGCAGTAACAACATCATTGGGACTACACATCACAATTCCCATCTGTGAGAGCAAAGCCCTTCCCCACAGGCTTACTGGTAAATAAGGAACCACAAAAGGTTTAATCAAGCCAGAATTATTCATAGAATCCTTCCAAGTGAGAAACTTCGAACTCTGTTTTGGATTTTGACCCTGCCCTATACCTTTCAAATTAGTCAGAGTCTCAACCGTGGGCCAGGCTGCAGGCCAGGCCTCAGCAGAAATAATGGTGACATCAGCTCCAGTATCAATAAGACCATCAAATCTTTTTCAATTAAGCCATAAAGTTAACATAGGTATTTTTATGAGTAATAGCCTGAACCCAATAAGCATCAGAAGAACTGAAATTTTCATTACCTCTACCTTTACATTGAACAGAATGACCAGATTTAACTAGAGGTACCAAAATTATTTGAGCAAAGTGCTCTCCCTGGGGAATAGTGACTCTATTGCCAACAGCTCAGGCTATGATTCTAATTTCTCCAGTATAATCTGCATCAATTATTCCAGGTACAACAGATAGGCCTTTTA
>NW_008339910.1:3507899-3513091 GCF_000622305.1 Nannospalax galili | reverse complement strand
GGGCCTGGGGCTGGCCCCTCCACCAGTTTCCCTGATGGGGAGGAGGAGGTAGAGGTCTCCCATCAATATCAGTTTTAGACCTGCAATCATTAAGCCAATGCTTTCCCCTTCTACACCTGGGACACAATCTAGGACCTCTCCCATCATCAGTCTTATGCTGAACATTATCTGCCTTGCAATCCCGGGCAAAATGCCCACTCTTACCACACTTGAAACACCCCTTGCCCTTAGCTTTATGTCTTTCAGCCAGAAAATCCTTTACCGTTTGTCCATTGAAAGCCACTGCCATAGCAAGCCCCTGCTGATAAGATGGACCTATGTCTGCACACAGACAAATATAGCCAGTCAAATCCATCTTTTTCCTATAAGGTCTAATGGCTGCCTGGCAAGCAGGATTAGCATTTTCATACTCCAACTGTTTCACATACTCTAGCCCTGCATCAACACTTCCAAATATCCTTCTTTCTGTAGTCATCAACCAATGAACAAAATCTGCAAATGGCTCATCGGACCCCTGCTTGACAGAAGTGAGAGAAGTTCCCAGGTCCCCTTTAATGGGAAGCTTTCTCCATGCTCTCATGGCAGCAGCTCGAATTTATGCAAAAAGACCTGCATCATACTGCATCTGTTGTTCATTGGACTCATATCGACCTCCACCTATCAACATATCAAAATCCCATCCATTTCCAGATTGTTGATTCCTTCTAGCTGTCTCCTTACAATTGTCATAATACTCTGATTTCCACAGCAAATAATCACTCCCACTAAGGACTGCCTTTACCAATTGATTCCAATCATTAGCAGTTAGCCAATTTTCAGATTCACTTTCTATAATAGCCAAGGTATACAGAGCTGTAGCTCCATACTGTGATACAGCAATCTTTAGCTCTTTGATCACTGGAAATTCATGTCCTCTATGATGTCCCCATGCCTGTTGCTGGTCATCTACTGTTTCTGTTACAGGAAAAGCCTCCATATGGGAGGAAAATCTATCCTGGTCATTAAAATTCTCCTTAAATGAATGAAGGCCAGGCCCTCTGAGAACAGGGCGAACTCCTCCTCTATCCCCTCTTCCTCTATCTACAACAGCCTCACTACCTCCACCTAGGCTAACCTTTTGTAATTTAAGCATCAGCACCTGACACATCTCTTCTTGCTTAATTCGTTTGAGTATCAGTGACTGATGCATCTCCTCCAACTTAATGTCCTCTTGCAACTGCTCCATCTGTCCTCTCAGTCCTGATCTAGGATCTATCGCCGCCATGACAGTTGGAACAGGTGGTACACTGTAAGAAGGAGAGGGAGGCCACAAAACCTGCCTCTCATGGCCATTTTGTGATCCATCCTCAGCTTTACTAATCAACCCCTCCCTCACAGCCTCTGCGCCATCTGTGTCCAAGATTGGACAAGCGGCTTCTGATAACAGAGCTTCTGGCAAAAGAGGATAGATACGACCATGCTCCTTCTTAAGCTCCTGAGCATCATCCTCTTGATCTCCCTTTCCTCTGACTGACTCTGAGGACTCCTTCATCAAGGACTCCTTCCTTAAAATTTTAGCAGAACTCTCATCCTCACTATCAAGAGAAATCAAGTCAGGAGGCTCTGGAGGCTCCTCCTTGGGAGTTCCTCTCAACTCTGACTTAGAACTGGTTTTTAAAATCTCCTCAGCTCGAGCAATTGCTGTCACTACTGGCTCATGTTTATCTCTTCTATCTATTAATTCTTTGATCAAATTCCAATAAGAAAAAGCAGTAACCAGGACCTTCCCTGGTCCAAACACCTTATAAAACTCTTGTAATGCATCTCCCACCCTTCTCCATCTGTTTACATCTATAACCCCCTCTTGGGGAAACCATGGCAAGATGTCTTTTATGAAATCAAAGAAATGAAATAAATCCTTACTTGTAATGTTTACTCCTCTTGCCTGTAAAGCTTCTCTTAACTGTATCACATATTTCTGATGCTGACTTAATTCTTTCCCCATGATTAACGACCAACTTACCTGTCGGCTCGGTCACAGCAGGCTACCACGACGTCTCCGAACTACTTGAGCGGGTGCGCACCCCTTCTTCTTTCGTGTCCCTCATGTTGTCCCCCAGTATCCAGGCCCCACATTGGGCGCCATGCTGTGGGAGGCCACCCTGCACTGTGACTCAGTTCTGACCCACAGAACTTCCACGAAGTACCTGGATTGGGGAGTGGGGATGAAAATGAGGCAAGGGGAAAGAGAAATGGAGACAAGACAGGATTCTGATCAAGTCTCATTTATTGAAGCTCAAGCATGAGTTTTTATAGAGAATGAGAACAAAGGAACATAGACTGTAAATCATTACAACAGTCAGAGCACAAGGGCTCTGACGCACTTTGAGGGAGGAATCTCTGGTTATAAATGAATAGAACCGTATGCTGGAAAAGAGAACAAGGCCGTGGGCCAAGGCTATCTAGCAAGGCTATCTGGCCCCGGCTCTGAGCCAAGGTTGTGGGCCAAGGTTGTGAGCCCCGGCTGCAAGTCAAGGCTGTGGGCCCCGGCTGCCTGCCAAGGTTTTGGGCCAAGGCCGCAGGCAGAATGGAAAGTTTCCAGCTTAGGTCTGAGAGGTAGCAGAGACTCAGTTGAACCTCAGGCTCCCAACAACTGCTGAGCTGTCTCTCCAGCCTCCATCATTGAGTTTTAATATTCTTTTCCATTTCATTCATTCTGCTTGTGAGTCTTTTTCCTGTCATTTCAAAATGACATTGAAATTTTCAATTCAGTCTTCATTTCAGGTTGGGTTTTCTTCATTATGTCTTTTTGTGAGTTTTCAATTTCTGAATTTTTTTTTGTTTTATTCAGCTGTATATTTGTTTATCCTTTTTCTGTTTGAGTTCTTTGAGTTGTTTATCTGTTTATTCTTTGAATTCTTTGATCATGTTTATGATTGTTCTTTTAGATCTTGTGTCCTGGGATTCCTCTCATTTGTTCTCATTTCAGTGTGCTTTTGTAGGACTGCTGGGTTTTGTTGAAAACATATTCTCTTGGTTTTTCATTTTATTTGATTTTCGCTTTGTCGTTTTGGTCTATGGATATTTCGTTCTATGTGTGCCTGATATGAAATTCTAGTCTGACTTGATTAGCTGAATTCTGGTTATTTTTATATTCATATACCTTGGTTGCTTTTTGCTCAGGCATGAATAGCTAACTGGTATGAGCTTCATTCAGCTTCCTGCTTTTGATTTTTCAATTGTGGCACAGGATGCTGCCAAGATGATTAATGAAATGCTCTTCAGTGTGACTGAGGAAATTCAAGGCTGTGGGGTCCAGTTCTGGCCAGCTAGTGAGGAGGATCATACAGGAAGATCAGGAGGGGTTCATAGATCTCAGGTTGGTATAGAGTCAGCATGGAGAGGATATAACTATCCATGCAGAATAAGTATTGTCCCTGAAGCTGGAAAAATGCAGCTAGTCTGGGTGCAAGGGATCAGGACACCATGGTCCATGTCTAGGTTTGAAGACTAGTCTAGTGGCTGGAAAGATGCAGCTATTCTGGGTACAAGGGATCAGGACACAGGTTTGAAGGCTACTCTAGCTGTCTGAAGGAAGAAGAAGAGGAGAGGGCCAAGACCAAAGTCTAGTACCATAATTGTGTGAGGAGAGAAAAGGTAACTGCTCTTGATATAGAGCAATCAAGTGGCAGTGGGCAGGCTGTAACTTTCCAGGGCAGTATGCATATCTTTGGCAGGCATTTCAGGCTTGGGGCCAAGAGCAAAACATGGTTGGGGACACTCTGGGGATGGTTCAATAATATAGGTAGAGTAGGTGTGGACCCTGAAGCTGGAGGATCCAGCAAGTCTCCATGTCAGTAATTTTTACTTCAGATTTGATTTCAGCTTCAGACTGACATGGCCATTTGACTTTCTAATTCTTGTCTTTCTTCCATCACTCCAACTAACCATTAAGATCTGCCCAGTTTTTCCTTTTGAATAGCTTGAAATTTACATAATTTTTTGAAAAGTAATGTCTACTGGATTTGTTCTAAACACCACCTTTTACACTACGACATATACAAATATTTTCTTTTTTTCCCTCTATTTACATTGTCACATTGAGCCATCAAAAATAAAATCAGAATTGCAAGTATAATTATAAGTACTCAGATGTTTCCATGTGTTTCTATAAGTTAGGTTACTTCACTGGATTGAATTTTGAAGTTATTTACCAAAACTACTAGCATAGAATACATCTCTTAACTAATTGGGATCTTCCTCACTCTATCCTCTATCAGCTACCACTGTTCTACTCTAACTGTGCTTAATACCAAATTTTATTCCTTTCCAGGAGATCATTATTTCTCCCAAAATTGGGGCTGTACATATGTTGTTTTGTCTGCTAAAATGTTTGTTTCACCAATTTTTTTCATTTTTCCTCCTTTTCTGGGAGACTCACACCAGTGCCCTCTGGGGCCCCAGGGCTACCAAACCTATATAAGACATCCAATTTATATTTTGCATCGTTTATATGACATTTGGGAAGGGGTGTCTTATAAAAACACAGATTCCTATAGGTTTTTCCTTTTTCATATTTGAAATGCACATGCCATCTGTCTCCCACCCTGCTTTCCCTTGCTCCAGTGCCGAATATCATGTCGGCTCTACCCTCTATTGGCTTGACTTACAAAGAAAGGGCTTCTCATAACCCACGTGCCATTCTAGCCTTGCACATAGTCTCCATCAGCTTTCCTGCTCCTAGATACAGTCTGAGTTCCTAATCTCGCCCTGGGGAGCCTTTCACTGCTTCATGGCTGCTTGCACACTTTGCTCAGAGTTCCGAAAGGGCCGTTGCTCCACCCCTTTTCCCTGGGACCCCAGGTGCCCACTCTTTTCTGAAGAATGCTTAATTTTGGGGCTACAGTATTCTTTACTTCCCTTCACTTAAAACATCATTTCTCTTCATAAAGCAGTATATTTTGTAGGTGGTAGATCTAATGCAGCCTGGGCTGGAGAGAATTTGCTATACAGGGAAAGAAAAGATGACATCGACTTTAAAATCCTTAATGCCTCCACTTGTATCATAACAGCAATTCTTTTTCACCCTCTTTAACTCTTTCTCTGTGTGTCTTTAGAATGAACCATTTCTCATTCTCGTGTGTTTTCACGACCTATTCTATTTTTCTGATATTTAGCATTTTTCACATTTGCCCTTTTACATTTTAAATATA
>NW_008339910.1:3505395-3507799 GCF_000622305.1 Nannospalax galili | reverse complement strand
ATCATCTGAATTATAGATAATTTATAAATAATGAGAATGCAGAGGTCCGAATAAAGGCGTAAAACTTATGTCTGAGTCAGAGATCAGTAAACAATAGTGAATGTATAATTAAACTTACAATACTGAAGTTTAATTGGTTATTTCCTTAGATGGGGAGCTTTTTAAGATGGAGATTAATATTCGGTTTTTCATTTAGCTCAGTACAATCCTGCAGTTGCTGTCTCTAAAGTTTCTGAAAATATATTAACTACAAAAGTTTTGGTTGTTACATAAACATCATTTTCTCCAGAGTTATGACGAGAATGGGGGTAACGTTTTCCTATTATTTCCCATTATTTAGAAGGTTAAAATGAAAGAATAAATATAGAAATATTCAGGAAATAAGTTTAAATTTGTCTATTAATGCAAAATATTATTCTAATTATTATAACTTCACTTAGCAAACATAAATATTTTACTAACATACATTTTGCAATAACATTAGGATTTGTTAAATTTAGTTTTGATAACGTGTTATAAAAAATTATATACTAATGAAAATTCTTAAGAAAATTTTATTAAAGTTAATTAAGAACTAAGATTCTGGGGCCTGAGAGATGGTTCAGCAGCTAAGAACACTGACTGTTCTTGCAGAAGACCAGGGTTCAATCCCAGCACCCACATGGCAGCTAACAACTGTCTATAACTCCAGTTCCAGGGGATCTGACAGCCTCTTCTGTTCTCCATGGGCATTGCATGACACGGGTGCACTTACATGCAGGCAATACACACATACATATAAAATAAAAATTATAAAATATTTTAAAGCTAAGAATAAGTGTAATTTGAAATATATTTTGGTATTTCTTATGCATAATTCAAAGCAGTAAACTATCTGATTATGACAATACTCCCAATAACATTTTATCTTATAATATTATACACAAAGTTGAAGAATGTTGAATAAGAGCTTTGTCTCAGATCAGACAATGAATTATTATGTATGTATATGATCTAAGTATATTATATTAAAAGTAAAGGATACCTCAAAAAAGTTATCATAAAAATGTTAGCACTTATACTATGCGATGGAAATGCTGGAATTAATTCTGTGAGCCTACATTTTAGTAAATAACCACTTTTTATTATATGACTAAAGTAAAATGAAAGATAGTTAATGTTTTCAAAAGAAATATAAGTAAAATAAAAGCATTTCACAAACTGGAAGTTATGTGAATTGGGAATGCAGAAATATAAAATGGAATGTATTACCTTTCAGCTTTCTGTGATTTGGGGTGAAATTATTGACTGAAAGCACACAATGTCACATGCAAATGAAAAGAAGGTTCAGATAATCTGTTTTGTTAAAATATGACAGCACCTGAAACAAATGGATAGATAACTGTCACGTTCTCTGCTACCAGAATGATAAACAAGGTCCCATTCCAAGAAAGACAAAGCATCCTTTAGGGCTCGTATTTCTTTGGGCAGTAAGTTATCTCCATTGTACTTCCGTCTCAATGATTGTGGTAAGCTGGTGGCATACCCAAGTTAAAGTGCAATAGGAAGTTAAATGATGAACAATATTTGCTCTTTGTTTCAGGTAAAAGTTTTGGAATAGAAGGATTGAAATAAAAACTATATTCAAGAGACTTCCATATTTGACATGTTATTGACGTGAATGTACTTAATTTGATCTGTATGTGTGAACAACTAATATTCAGACCAAATTCAGCAGATTTTTCAAGAGTTGAGAAAACAGAAATCTATTTTCAAGAATAAAGATGAAATTTAGTCCAAAGTAAATTTTGCCATAAAACTTAGTGATGCACTGTAAAATGAATTTAATTTATTTACATGCTTTCAATTAAAATGCATTTTACTAGAAATAAAGATGGCACAATATTTTTAAAATACTGTAATCTCTATAAACTTTTATCTGAATATGAAGACTGAATTGATCGAGACTGAATTGCTTCTACATTTATCTAGAAGCAAAATATATGTAGCATTTTCACCTAATGATATAGGTGAAATATTAGCAAACCAAAATATAAATAATATGATTTGAACATTATTTTAGTAATTAGAACTTATTAATAACTTCTGATCTACATTTAGGTAATTGAACAATTGTATTAATTAAGGAATCTTTTTTCATCCAGTCACAGTCTTTCTAGGAAAATCATGTTAGATTTGAGGTGACAGACAAGACTAGTGATGCATTCTGTAATTAAAAAAGAAAGTATCTATTTCAGTGAGGTATATACCCATGTAAATACAAATTATTTCATTGTATTTCAAGGGTGGAAGAGTACCTCACAGAAATTTTGCCAGCCATTAATAAGGCCCTGGGTTTTATCTCCATCACCACCACTTTAAAATATAAATAAATAAATAAATAAATAAATAAATAAATAATAAA
>NW_008339910.1:3502127-3505342 GCF_000622305.1 Nannospalax galili | reverse complement strand
AAATAAATAATAAAATTGGACAAATAATAAAGTATAAATTCCATACATCAGCTGCAGACCTTCACATGCTGGAAAAGTAAGTGATAATTTGTCCAGGGTGGTGAGTATAGATTTTCATTTTGCTATTATTGTTGCAATTATTTTGTTAACCATTCAAATCAAAACTACTGATCACAGGACATACTGATTTTGTCCATTTCCTCCCATGAATTGTCAACATTTTAAATTTTCTTTCAAGAAAACAATTTATGTAATCTGCCAGATCTCTTTAGCTGCTTATACTGTTTGCTGTCTGCTGAGAGGTGATTAATAATTGATATTTATTTAAAATGCAATTTTGATGAAATCTGAAGTTGTAGATACATGATTTGCTTCAGTTGTGGGAACTTGTTTTGGGAAAATGATATTCTGTGTTGCTTTGATGTGGAAAATGTGTAGCAGAAAATGATTCATTTTTAGGTGCCTGAAGTGGTTGTAGGAAACACTCTTTGGGGTTGAGGCAGAGATTAGGTACTGGGAATTTACAACTTACAATGGAGCCATATTCACAACTTTCTTAGACTGGATTCTTATGTACTTGGCAACATACATATACAACAATTATTACCTATGATGAAATAATTTTGGAGATGTGACTTTTTTCCTTTCTTTCTTTCCTTGTTTCTTTGTTTCTATCTATCTATCATCTATCTATCTATCTATCTATCCATCATCTATCTCTCTATCTATCTTTCTTTCTTCTTTGTTTCTTTTTTAAATAATTTATTGTGAATTTCATATAGGCATAAAAGGTGTTTTGATCAAATCCATGTCTCCCCCCCTCCAATTCTCCCCATATCTCCCCATCACTTTTTTCCTCATAACTTCGTGTACTCTTTCTTCTTCTTTGAATTTTTAAGGGTCTTTTAGCTACTTTACCATTCCCCCTTCTGAAGAGATAACCCTAAAATGTTTTATGTGGCTTTTATGCAAGAAACTGGCTGCTTCTCTTTGAAATCTTTTTACCCTAACTGCCTAGCCAGTTCCTATCTCCTATTCATATCACACCATCCTCTGAAGAGGTTACCCAACTTGAGGATAGGGAATCAGGATGCAGACTTCTCTGGCTATTTCCATGCTGAGCAGGGATGTAGGGTGAAGTAATTGGAGTAGCCTTTCAGTGGGTCTGTCTAAAAGACTTCCAAATTGCATAACTCTTATCTGTAAGGGGAAAAGTAAGTCCTTGTCTGGTGAATAGGAGATGTGAGGGAGAAGTAAAGGCAAGAATAATTAGCATTACAAGTTCTAGACAGGGAACTAGAAAAAAGTCAGAACACGGCACTTTTCAAATATTCATATGAGAGTCCATTGGAGTTTCTTGACAAGGGCTTCCCAAAACTTCCCTCCATTGGGTTCCTCCTCATTTTTCTTTTGTCTTTCAAGACTGGACTTTAGAGTGATGGATTCAGGATTTGCTTTCAGGTATTTTGATAGCTTTTGGAGTGGATAGAATCAGTGTCAGTTCCCTCTCAAAGGCTTATCCATCATTTTAGTACAATAGATGGTTGTCTCCCTTAGTTACAGGTGGGCACTATGTATTGGAGACCAAGATTTGAAGTCTTACATCTGAGTAGAACCTTCTGGTTAGGAACAAAATCATCAATGAGAAATAATTGTCTAAATACCTTTTTATAATGTCTGGGAAGTGTAATCCCTCGAACTCTTAAAGAAATATACTGATGACTTTACTCTTTGGTTATACTTTTCTTTGGGGTGGTTAAGACCATATAGTTGGCTCAAATAAATCAATTTATTTTTACACTTAAAGTCATTGAGGATCTGTTCCTCGGGGGTCACATGGGCTTGGGAGGAGCTCCTGGCTCCTTTCTTTTACCAGTTCCATCTATGTGAAGATAAGTCAAAGGTCCTGCTCAACCATGTCTGTCTTCATTTGGAAGCATGAATGAGATGCTTCCTCTGAGTTGACCCTCCTCTTTGTAGACTGGAAACTGGCTCAAACCCATCTCATTGGGGTTCCATGTCCTCCCTGAACAAGAGCACAGGTGATTTACCACAGTTACAGGACATTTTGAAAGATGTTCCATAGTGTCCTGGAACTTAGTCGACCTTGGAGAGCAAGAGGCAAAAACTATCCCCTAAGTCCCTCTGAAAACATTAGTATAGGTCTCAAACTATGGCTCTTAAATGTCCAATAAGGTTAGTTCCACCAGTCTGGTTCTTTTAGCTATCATGTGCTATGTAGATAAGGTTTGGGTAAAAATTCAAATATTCTCAGATAAACCTTGACTAAATATCTATTTTTTTCTTAAACTACTGGACTATACTATTATCCTAGAAATTTTAAGATTATGTGTATGTTATTTTTGTCTCATCCTATATATATCACAACAAACCTACACAGACCTTCATCACTTGCTTAGGCTTTCTCATTTTTTCTATTTTTGAAAACAGTTTTCTAAAAAGTAATAATTGACATATCATTGACATTAAAGGGGTTTTGCCATTGTTATTTCTGTTACTTTAAGATACTGTCTCACTCTGTAGCCCAAGCTGGCCTCAAACTCATTTTGATCCCCTTGTTTCAGTCTCTTGAGTGCTAGAATTACAAGTGTCTGCTATCCTGGATGGCTGTAATTACAGTTTATTCCACATTGTTATTGATTTTAGAAAAAATGAACTTAGTCATATGACATCAAGATGGCTACTTTTTTTACTCCATAGGTCATTACTTAATATTTTTTACACCAGGCATGATACTATTTATAAGACACAGATATTCTCCTAGATAAAAATGTCTGTGTGAGAAAATATCAAGCCAAATTAAACATAAACCTATTAAAGACCTTTTCTTAATTTTTATTTGTATTGCAATATTTCAATTTCATTAGAAGGTATAGAACTCAGATCCTCACATGCACTATAAAAGCACTCTACCCTTGACCTTTGTCATTACATTTTCTTATTAGATGCATTAATTGTACATAATATTGGCACCTGTACAACACACAGTATGAAATCAGACCTCCTTTTATCCATAAACTTCTTCTCACCACTCAACACATTGTGTATATCCATGAAATAAATTAATTTTTTACCTAATTTCTGTAAAATTCCAGGCCAAATGTTTTGTTTTCTTGTCCAGTGAATTTTCTTAGATATCTATAGATGAAACCATATAAAACATGAAAAGTGCAGGTATTACAAATATGAATATT
>NW_008339910.1:3497861-3502059 GCF_000622305.1 Nannospalax galili | reverse complement strand
AGAATAATATTCTAATCTATACAGCCACAAAATTACTTAAAAATTCTGAATTTCCGTATGTGTTTGCTAACTTCTACACCTTTATACAGTCTCTTTCTTTTCAATTTGGCCATTATGTTCAAAGGAAAACCACTTCATTTTTTGAAATATTTTATTCATTAGTTTTATTTTATGTGTATGAGTGTATTGCCTGCATGTATGTAAGTACACTCCATTTGTGCCCACAAAGATCAGAAGAAGCCATCAAATACCCTGGAACTGGAGTTATAAACTGTTGTTGGCCACCATGTGGGTGACAGGACTGAACCCAGGTCCTTGCAACAGCAGCCAGTGCTCTTAACTGCTGAGTCATCTCTCCAGCCCCAGAACATCCATTTTAAATTGAACCATATAATAATATTTTGAACCGAGTTTATTATCCACGTGATTATGAACTGTATTGTGTAGACATTGTGTTATTTTAATTTGTTCAATCATTGAGATATTATCTTTGCTTCTTTGCAATATTAAATCCATCACATGTTTATATTGGTACATAAATATAACACAAATATATATTTAGAGCAAGATCATCCTGTGTTTATTGTTCTGACTCACAAAAGCTGTTTCCTTTCATGATTAATTGGTTAATAAGTGAAAGAACATTAGAAAAAATTCTACACACATTCATGTTAAACTCTCAATGTTCTGAATATAGAATAAATATATCATGATGAAACAAAGAGCATATAGAGATTCCACAATTATAAACATAACACCCTGGTAAATATTAGAAATGTTACACAAGCAACCTTAACTAAACTCTGTGTGTCAAAAACTAAAAAAGAAGACATGAAAATAGTAGGAGTCTAGTTGGGAAGTAGAAGAGAATTAGCAGGAGTGAGATGGGTGACTATTATCACAATATACTATTTATATGTACTAAATTGCCAAAGAAAATGATCATGATTTGAAACATGTGTCTTTTCAGTAACAATGTGCTTCAATAACACAATTAAAGTTATTAATGAAAGAATATTCTGAAAGTTTCCATTTTACAATTAGGGGAACCACTCTTACCATTTCTATGCAGAAAAGTATGCAATGTCCTAAGTAATCAGTTGAACATCAAAAGAGACATCCAAATATAGTAAAAAAAAAAAACTTCTAATGTGAAATAGAAGATGTAAAATAGTCCCTGTTTGTAAATGACATGATTTTATAGGCAACTCTGACTCTTTATTAAGATCAAACATCTTATAAGACTAATACATGTGTTTTCAGTAACGGTTCATGGTCTAAAATTAATACACACAAATCAAATTCCTTTCTACTAATTAACAATTAATTCTTTTAAAAGAAAAGTAGCAGAAAAAATATTATTTGCAATAATGTCCAAAATAAAAGCATACTTAGGAATAAACAACTCATGATGACTTATAAATTGAAAATTACAAAACATGCTGTCTTTCATGGGCTACCTTGAGAGTACCTGAGTTGCCTAAATCCAATTACACCAATCCTCCTGCTACTTCCTCCAACTCCTCCATGGCTGAGGCCTTCCTTGATGGCCAGTAGGAGCTTGCCCATTCTTATTCCTATATGCTGTCCCTGGATCATGACTTTCTGTCAGAGTTTGCCAGAGAGTGTCTGAATACTACATGGGTCCATCTAGTCCCTTCAATATAAAATAAAAAGTGATAACCTTAAGCCCAGGTCAATTGATTATTCATAGTTAACAAGACAATAACCAAGCCACACTAACTATACAAACAGAATAAAACTTCAAATCAACAGAGGAAGACTTGAGTTTCATACCAGAATCAAAGGAACAAAAGAAACCCGCATGCTCAAATCACAAGAAAAAACACAAATAATATGAAAGCAAATGTGTCCCTAATAAACCGCAAAAGTCCTATAGAAGTGTTCTATAATAAGAACTATGTAGAGAATCCCCAGAGCACATAATTAAAAAAAATCATAAATATGATCAAAGAAATAAACAAGTTAATAGAATACGTAAAAAACAAACAGAAACACATATGCATCTTAGTGTCATTAGTAATAACCAGATATATAGAGATCAGAAACGCATGTGCATCTTAGTGTCAATTGTATTAAAAATGAATTTTTCTGTATGAAACTGCATATTTTAATAATGAAATGGAAATCTTTTTTAAAGTTTAAAACCTCATTTAGTTTTCTGTATTTTAGGGTTTATATGGAGTACAATATTGTATAACTGTAACAATTCAACTGTAAACCTAAAAATTTACAGCCAATTTTGAAAAAGATCCATCTTAGCTCAGAAAATTGTTATTGAATATGTCAATGCTGTTGTAATGAAATGCTTTTTCTAAGTATGTGGTTATTAAATAAATAACAAACTGAAAAAAAAACTCACAAACTTAAGCCAGGCGTGGTAGCACACGCCTTTAAACCCAGCACTCGGGGGCAAAGGCAGGCGGATCTCTGTGAGTTCAAGGCCAGCCTGGTCTGCATAGTGAGTTCCAGGACAGCTGGGGCTACAGGGAGACCCTGTCTCAAAAAGACCAAAACAAACAAACAAACAAACAAACAAAAAAACCATAAAATACTCAGAGGTTAAGGACAAATTGCTGATTAGAGCTAATGAAAATACGAGTACTTGAAAAAAGAAATGACAAAAAGTCAGTATTTGAACAATGAAATTATATAGTTAGATCTCTAAAACTGTCCACATACTAGGATAAAAACTAGACTTCAACAAACCACAAAAACTAGACTTCTGGCAAACCATAATGAAGAAAATCTTACGACCAACAGTAAAAGAAGTTCTAGTTACTACACGAACTCGTGGGAACCAAACAACACACTCCTGAATGATCAATACATCAAAAAAGTAATTAAGAAATAAATAAAAGTATTCTTAGGTTTAAATGCAAATAATAATACAGCTCAATAAACCTCTGATTTTGTATGCAGTTCTTAGAGGGAAGTTTACAGCTCCAGTGCCACATTAAAAAAAAAATCATAAATAGTACACAGAAATGTCCTACATAAGATTTAAGACTTTGGAAGGACAAGACAAACCAAAAACAAACAAAGCAGATGAGAAGAAATAACAGAAATCAGAGCATACATTAATGAAATAGAAGCAAAAGGATGAATAAAAAGAATCCATTAATCTAAGAGCTGGTTCTTTGGAAAAAATAAAGAAAATAGACAGACTCTTAGCCCAGTTAAGGAAAAGAAAGAAAGAACAAATACAAATAAAGAAAACAAAGATGAAAGGTGAAACACTGCAACAGACACCAGAACAATCTAGAACAGTATGGAAATACTTTAAAAACCTATAATATGTTTGATTTGAAAATCTAAAAGAAATGGATGAATGTCTAAATTCATGGAAGCCAACAAAGCTAAACCAAGAAGGGAACAACAGCTTAAACAGACCAATAACAAATAAGGAAATTGGAACAGTAATACTAAATCTCCCAACTATATAAGCCCAGGCCCAGAGGAGTTCACAGCAGAATTATACAAAAACTTCAAAGAAGATCTACAATCATTTTTACTTAAATTATTTTAAAAAACATAGAAAAAGAGAACTCTCAAACTCATTCTAATAGTGTAATACACAAATCAGGCAAATACACAATGGAAAAGAAAACTATGGGCCCATATTTGTATTGAACATAAATTCAAAATTCTCAACAAAATACTCTCAAATTAAATTCTCACATCAAAATTTTATCCTCCATGATCAAGTAGGCTTTATTGCAGAGATGTAGGGATGATTGAATATGCGTAAGTCTGTAAATGTAATAAATTCTTCAAATGAACTTAAAGAGAAAAATCACCGTAAATATCAATAAATGCAGAAAAGGATATTGACAAAATCCAACATAAATTCATGAACAAAAATCTTAAAGAGAATTTAATTGGCTGGATTGCACCAGAACCTAATTAATGCTATATACAACAAACACACAGAAAGCATAATTCTAAATAGAGAAAAGATTAAATTATTTCCATTAAGTTGGAATCATACAAGGCTGTCCACTATCCACACTCATTTACAATACA
Organism: Nannospalax galili; assembly: GCF_000622305.1. Taxonomy (NCBI): domain Eukaryota; kingdom Metazoa; phylum Chordata; class Mammalia; order Rodentia; family Spalacidae; genus Nannospalax; species Nannospalax galili. Next base: position 3,498,012 of record NW_008339910.1, on the reverse strand, counting down.
GTGTTTGAAAATCTAGCTATAGTACTAACATAAGAGAATAAAATTAAGGTCATACTAACAGAAAAAAATAACACCAATTTACCCTTGTTTGCAGATGATATAACATTATAAATGAGAATCATAAAATTCCACCCCAAAACTTCAAGAAATG
>NW_008339910.1:3487702-3497794 GCF_000622305.1 Nannospalax galili | reverse complement strand
GATGTTAGAGAGATAGAAAGAGAGTGAGAGATCAGGGAAACACTTCAACTCATAATAGCCTTGAAACAAAATCTAGGAATAAATATAGTCAAGGATATTCAAGACACATTAAACAAAAATTTTAAATATTTGAAGAAAGAGATAGAGGAAGACACCAGGAGAAGAACCTCAAATAAGTGTAAATAATTACAGCCACCTAATATTTTTCAAAGGTTCCAAGAACACACACTGGAAGAAACAGCATCTCTAAGCATGTGGTTCTGGCAAAATTGGATCTTTACACATAGAATTATGAAATTAGACACATACTTATCACCTAGCACAAAAGTCAACATCAAATGGATCAAAAACCTCAACATTAAGCTTGAAATGCTGAAACTGTTATAAGAAAACACAGGTTGTATCCTACATGACATAGTTCTGGAAAGGACTTTCTCAATCAGATGTCAGTCACTTAGGTATTAAGGTGAACAATTGACAAATCTGAGATCAATAAACTAAACTTCTGTGTAGCAAAGGAAACAACCAATTAAGTGAAGAGGGAAGAAATTTCATTGTGGGAGAAATTCCTCACCAGTTACTCATCTGACATGGATTAATATACAGAATCTGCAAAGAACTAATGAAAAAAAGATTTAAGAAAACAAATGACTCAATTAATAAATGGGCTCAGATCTCAACAGAGAGCTCTCAAAAGAAAAACTAACAATGGCAAAGAAACACTGTTACTAGTGCTCAACATCTATAGTAATTAAGGATATTCAAATCAAAACCTCTTTCAGATTTCATCTTACCCTAATAAAAATGTTTAAGATTTGGAGAACAAATGACACCAAATGCTAGCATTTATCTGCAGAAAAGGGAACCCTTATGCACTGTTGATTGTACTGTAAACTTGTGTATCCACTGTGGACATCACTATGGAGACTATTATAAACTAAAAATAAACCTACTATACCACTATTTTGCATTCAATCAATGAACTTATCCAGCTTCTGAGATACTTAAACTGTCAGGTTTATTGCTGCACTTTTCACAATAGCTAAGAAATGGAAACATATTAAATGTCCCTCAACTGATGAATGGATAATGAAAATGTGGTGCATTTACACTATGAAGCTCTAATAAGCAGTAAAGAGAGATGAAATCATGAAATTTCCAGGTAAATGATTGGAACTAGAAACTGTTGTACTAAGTGAAGTAACACAGACTCAGAAGAATGTGAGACAAATGTTATCTTTCTTTTTGGGTTCCAGCTTCAGAGTCCTAAAATTTAGTATATATACAGATGTCACCTTAGTAGCCTGGAAAATGGAAAGGAACCATGGAAAAAAATGGGACACAGGTTTACGGGGTTAGTAGGAGACAGAGGTTAAAAAGAGAGAAATGAAATGAGGAAACAGGAAATGAGGGGAGGGCTTAAAATGTGGAGGTTGTAAGCAGGTCCATACAGGGGAGTGAGAGAAGAGACAAATAAAACTTGGGTGGTGTGAAAAGTGGGGAGGCTGGGAGTGTATTATTTCAAAGTACTATTGAAAAACAATAAATGTACAAGTACATGTGCATTGCTGAATGCTATATAACCAAAAGCCCAGGACTGGGAAAGAGAAACTTACCTTCAAGCTATTGGTCAGGGAAGTCCAAGAGAATTCCAAAATAATACAAGCAAGACCCTATTTCTGAAAACAGGTCAATCAGACCTAAGACTTGGAACAATGAAGCAGGAACTCCTCCCTGAAGACTAGCTCTTGTGGCATCATAGAATACTATGGGAGCTGCTAAGAGAGAAAAAAAAAAAAATCAGTGGTCCTATCCATTTGTAAAGCCTAATAAACAATGACTGATCCAACAAACTATCAGTATTTGTGCAGTAGGGGCACTTTTTTTTTTCTTTTTTGCGTCTTTTGGAGACAGGGTCTCCCTATAGCCCCAGCTGTCCTAGAACTTATTATGTAGATCAGGCTGGCCTTGAACTCACAGAGACCCACCTGCCTCTGCCTCCCGAGTGCTGGGACTAAAGGCCTGTGCCAACGTGCTGGGCCCGGCGCTTTTATCTTGGGGATAATCAACAGCTGTCTAATTGGAATAGTCAAATACACATTTTGGGGGAGATCATAGATCTTAAAGAAAGGCCTATGTTTGCCAAATCCTTAGATCAACATAATTTCTTACTTTATTCTAAATATGTATTCTCATAATTACAGACAAGTGAACCTTTACATTCTTCATCAAGGTAATTTTGTGTTGCAACAGATGAAAACTACTTACAGAATTCCAGAACTGGAAAAACACAGAGAATAAAGTTGTTAGTCTGTGATTAACTTACCCCTAAGTGACACACATATGTATTTACACACACACATATATGCATTTACACACAGACACACAGAATATATATATACAGAGAGATGGAGACAAAGACTGAGAGAGACAGAGAGAGTCAGAGAGACAGAGAGATTGGACTGGGTTCATGGGGTGGAGGTGGAGTGAGTGGAGCAGATCTAAGTGCCATCAAAGAATGCTGTATGAAAATCACAAAAAACTGTAAATTTGTTTAAAATATTATCCCAAAGTTTATTTATTTTTCAATATGAATTATTTACTGTGTAATCCTCTTTCCATAATTTCTTTCATTTAAGAAAATTACTCATAATATATGATTGTATTTTCATAGTCTATGATTTTTTTTATTTTTGAGTGTAGATTCATGTTATGATTAACGTTAACTGTATTGCATATTTTGGATTTTACATTTTGTGTACAGTTTTGCTATGGACATGTGATTGACTTTTTTCATGCATAGCTATTTTAAGGATAGTATTATGGATTATATGATAGTTGTAAAATTCAAAGTATTTTCCATAGTTGTTGTATATGTTTACATCTCTATCATAAGTATACAGAGTTGTATAAGTTTACATCTCTATTATAAGTATGCAGAGTTGCTATTCCACTGCCTTCTCAAAAATAGCAAAGACTGGTTCTTATAAATTTAGCCACTTATAATGCATACATTTATTTTATTGATTAAATTTTATAAATTTTCAACGTCTCTGTACTTTTAGTCATTCATGCATTTTCTTTGTTGAAATTTCCCTGAAAAATATATCTTCTGTTTATTAAATTATTCATTTTCTAGCTAACATTTTAAATGTTATATATCTTGCGTATAAGTCTTTTTCCAGATATGATTCATGTTTTATAATTTACTTTTCCTTTTTTAATGGTGTTTATAATATTACACTTAAATTTCGTTTGAAATCTGACTTAACTTTTTATAGTTTTTCATGTTCTTGCCATCATATCTAATCATTTTTCCCAACTGATTTTACAAAATTTTCTCATATTGTCTTTAAATATTAGTATTAATAAAGCTTTGGTAAAAAATCAAATATTCTCAGATAAACCTTGAATACATATATACTTTGTTCCTTAACATACTTGACCATAGAAATGAAACTATGACCATAGAAATTTTAGGATTATTTGTATATTATTTTTATTTCATCCTTTATATAGCATAACAAACTTACACAGACCTTCATCACTTGCTTAGGATTTCTCATTTTTTTCTGTCTATTGTGGAAAAAAATCTCCATTCCCATATCCTTTTAACATCTTTTACATTCTCATTTTTTTCTTTTTAAATAATTATGAGACATAATAGCACTAACAAATTTTCCATATGTTGTGAGACTTCTTTTCCTGGGGATGCTAAGCAATGCTTATTCCCTTTTAAGGTTCTATTGTCAAGTCAATGTTTGATGAAAATTTTACTGTGGAACCAATGAATTTATTGAGCTTACTTGCCGAGATATCTGAGGGGTTGCTGAGGTGTATGTATGACCTGAGTGTATGCACACTGGAAAGCCTTTACCCAGCATGGATCATGCCTTCTCTTCCTAGCCTTCCCCATATTGTATACTTTAGGACTCCCCAAATCCAGGAGGCCTTATGTGATTAGGGTCAAATTACATAAAGTTGGCTGGGAAGAGTGGCTGGATAATCCAATGAGGGTCCAATAACCCTGCTTGGCTCTTCTTTAATAATGAGCACAACTGTTAAGCCCAATTGTGATGATACTTAGCGATCAGGCTCAACTGAAATAGTGTTAATGGTAGTTATTTCCTGCAGAAGGAACTTCTGTATAGCATTATCATATTCAAAGGACCTGGAATTTAAAAGGATTTGGTGCCAGGATCCACATATGAGGGAAAATATATGTCGTTTGTTTTTCTGAGTCTGTGTTACTTCACTTAGTTTAACAGTTTCTAGATCCATCTATTTACCTGAAAATGTCATTTTTTCATCTTTCTTACTGCTGAATAGAACTTTATTGTGTAAACATACCAGAATTTTTTTTAACCACTCATCAATTGTTGGACACTTAGGTTGCTTCCATCTCTTAGCATTGTGAAAAGAGTAGCAACAAACATGGTTGTACAAGTGTCTCTACAATAGGATGAGTCTTTTGGGTATATGCCAAGGAGTGGTATAACCAGGTCATATGGTAGATTCATTTGTATTTTTTAAAGCATTCTCCACACTGTTTTCCATAGAGGTTGCACGAGTTTGGTATCCCACCAGCAGTGAGTGAGCATTCCTCTTTCTCCACATCCTCACCAGCATTTGGTATCATATGTTCTTTTGATCCTAGCCAGTATGATTGGGGTACGGTGATACCCTGTGTCCCTGTCAGCATGGAAGAAGCCAGAGTAATCTGCCTCCCAATTCCCTATTGGCAATTTGGGCAACATTTTTCAGAAGATGGTGTGATAAGAATAGGAGGTAGGAATTGGCTAGGCAGCAGTGAATGAGCATTCCCCTTTCTCTACACCCTCCCCAGCATTTGATATTATTTATTCTCTTGACCCTAGCCAGTCTGGGGTATGGTGATACCCTATGTCCCTGTTCAGCATGGAAGAAGCCAGAGTGGTCTGCCTCCCAATTCCCTATTGGCAATTTCGGTAACCTCTTTAAAAGGTGGTGTGATAAGAATAGGCGGTAGGAACTGGCTAGGCAGTTAGGGTACAAAGACCTCAAAGAAAAGTAGCCATTTTCTTGGCTAAAATTCACAATATCCTTGGGCTTCTTAGGAACATATTCCATTCCAAAGGCCAAAAATGTCGAAAATATTTGGGAGCTTTTATCTAATCCTTAAAAGATTTTAGGGTTACCTCTTCAGAGGCGGAATGTTACAGTAGCTAAAAGCCCCATAAAAAATAAACAAATCAAAGAAGGAAAAAATTAGTATTAATTTTTATTAGAACCATTATGTATTTTGATAATGATTTACTTTTATACTTAGTTCATAATGCAGCAAAATCAATATTTTCTATAAAAATATTCAATTCTTTTGATTTCATTAAAAAGATTTTCATTCACCAATTAATTTCCTTTCCATCTTAGAAAAGGTAATTGTTTACAAATTTAACTTTGTTTTGTGTGCATTTGAGATTCTTGTCTATCTTGATAGCCACAATCTTTCTGGATTAGTTGATGATTATAGATCTATAGAGGGAATACATTAATTTGATATTAATATACCCTACTATATATTATGTAAATATTTGTTATATAATGATTTATTCTGAAACTTTAATTACTATTGCATTTTTCAGAAATTTCCTTCATAGGAATGACAGCTACATATATTTGTCGTGGTTCAACTAATTTTTATTGAAGAAGTTTTGTGCTTCTGAATATTTGGCCCAATTACACATTATCATGCACCAAGAGAATGTATTCAGCAAGTTAGAAACACTGCTTCTGAAAGCTCAGGCATTTTAAGTAGGTAGTTGAGAAATTTAAACAGATTTTGCTCTGATACATTTCATTTCTTACCTAAAACTTTGAACAGCAGAGTATATGTGCAAACAGATTTGCTCATACAACGTTCTCATTATTGACTGTGGTTTGTAAAAGAAGCAATTAAGATGAGCTTCAGTGAAAGTAATGCTCCTGAAATTGGTAGGAAATCGTGAAAACACTTCATTGCTGTCAAGCTGGTTAATGAAACAGAGGAGAAAATAGTCCCTTTCCAGAGACTGAACTTCATATTTCTAATAATAATCTTGAAATCATAATATTTTCCTGACAGAAGGTATTGTTCATCATTTATGATACACAAGTATTTTCACTATTTATTGTTTGAGGCATGTTTGCCCAGAAATTCATTAATTAATGCTAGATATTTACTTATGTGTTTAATTGACATGACCAAATACATGTGTCTTTTAATTCTTGAATATTAATATCTTTGAACATTTTAATATTTATGCAGTTTCACAATATGTTCATATGATTTCAGTTTTCAGAGGAAAACATCGTAAGAATCAATGTAATCCATTAAATGCATATCATTATTTTTTAAAAATATTTATTATTATTTTCTTATTTTTTTATGTTTATGAGTATATTGCCTGCATGTATGTGAGTGCACCTATGACATGCAATGCCATGGAAGTCAGAAGAGGACTTCGGATTCCCCTGGAATTGGAGTTAAGGATGGTTCGTAACTGCCATGTGGGTGCTGGGAATCGAACCTGGATCCTCTGCAAGAGCAGTCAGTTCTCTTAACCACTGACACTCCAGCCCCTATGTTTTAGTAATCAACAGAGATTACTGAACAATGAACTGAATTCTTTATCAAAAATTATTATTAATGCAGAGTACATCAAATTAAACTGTGTGTGTGTGCGTGTGTGTGTGTGTGTGTGTCTGTGTCTGTGTCTGTGTGTCTTGTGTATAAGCTTATAAAATAATTCATTTCCCGTTGGTGCAATAGTGACATGAATGTTATGGGGGTAACCAACTACTTTCTGATCGGATTTAAGGTCTACAAAATGAAAGCCACACCTGGCACCATTATTGTAGTCAAGACCCTGTGTCTGGACATTTCATAGGCCCTAGGAGAGAACCAACTACTATTCTTCTAATAAATGGACATGGTATTAAACTGACTACTAATAACTTATAACCACATATTAATGGATCCCTCAACTCATATCAGCTTCTTTTGATACTAGATGTGATTAAAAAAGAAACCCAAAATATGTCAAGATGCTTGGAATGAGACTGTGAAATGCTCAGGTCTAAAAGTGACCTATATATCACACATATCCTTCCAAAGCTCAGGGCTAAGTGTAAAATATGGGATGTGCATAGTCTAAGAATCCAAAGTGATAGAAGACTACATAGAAGCAGTGTTTTCCAGACACAGCAAGACAGATGCATGTAAGAACTCACAGAACTTCTGACAGCATGCACAAGACCTGCATAAACTTCAGCTGCTTATACACAATCCCAGCCAACATGGAGATGGGAGGGGGCAAGAGGTCCCAGTCCTAGCTGAGAAGCTTATTGGCAATCTATAGCTGCTAAGATAGGGAGTCAGTAATATTTAAGAGTGTGACCCTGGTAGGTTGACCATGCCCTATTGGAGGGACATATATTAAAGTGTATATTTTCAGCACAAATTGTACTTGATGCTTTAAAAATAATGAGGAGGCAAAGTTGGGTGGGTAGGGAAGAGGAGCAGACCTGGGAGGAATTGAGGGATGAGGGCTAAATACGATCAAAATATGCAATATGAAATTCTCAAAGAACCAATAAAAGTATTTTAAAAATTTGGATTCCATTTTCTTGGATTTTCATTACATGGGATTGATTATTTGTAAATAAAGATTATTCCTTTTATTCTATTCAAAACATTTTAGCTAACAAATGATTGATTTTCAAGCCTAATATTAGAGTTAAATTATTTATTTATTTATTTATTTATTTATTTATTTATCTATTTTTATTCTGTGTATGAGTGTTTTCCCTGCATGTATGTCAGGGCACCATGTGCATGCAATGCCGACAGAGGACATCAGATCCCCTAGAATTGGAGTTACAAATGGTTGTTAGCCACCATGTGGGTGCTGGTAATTGAACCCTGGTCCTCTATCAGAGCATCCTCTCCTCTTACCCAGTCCCTAAACTAAGCCAGTCCTCTAGCCCTAATGATATGGTTTTAATATGGAATGTATTCCTACAGTATTATATGTTTCAACACTTGTTCCCAGATGGTGGCATTCATTCTGGAAGTTGTAGAACATTAGACCTGTGGTCTAGATAGAGACTGGGCATAGTGCAATAAAAGTGAGGCTTACAGGTCATAACCAGGCTGTGATCTTTCTCAAGTGTCTAGTTTCCCTGGTTGGTCCCAAATAGTAAGCAGCTACAGCATACAGCATGCTCCTTCTACCACCATGTGCCACATCTAGCATGATGGACTATGTCTCTTCATACTGTGCTTCAACATAAAATCTTCCTACTAAAGCTGATTGCTGTCAAGTATTTGGTTACAATGATGAGAAAATCAGCTTATGAGCGCACGTGCAGGCACACACACACACACACACACACACACACACACGCGCAAATTATTGCAGAGACTCTGTCGTGTAAGTGCAGAGAGAATTCTATCTTATTTCCAAGTAATATATTTCCAAATATGTTTTGAATGTGAAAAATGGCAAAGGGCTCCTAAATATTGGATAACATTTATATACTGCCCTAGTTTGCATTCTGTTCCTGTGATTATACACAATGACCCAAACCCCTTTCCTCTGAAAGGGTTCATTTTAGCTTACAGGTTACCATCCAGCATCAAGGAAAATCCAGGCAGGAACTGGAGCAGAACTTAAAGGCAGGCATTGAGCAAAGCCCATGGAAGAATGCTGATTACTGGCTTACTTATCCCTGGCTTTCAAATGTATCTTTCTCTTGCAATCCAGTTCTACCTGCCCAGGGATGGTATCCCCTTAGTGTGCTGGACCCTCCTTACATCAACTATCAATAAAGGCAATGTCCCACATACATACCTATAAACCAATATGATGGAGGAAATTCTTCAAATGGGACTCCCTCATACCCAGCTATCTGTAGATTTGTGTCACACTGGCAAAACTAACTTGCAAAATCCACCCCTTGTTAACTTTGAGATACAATTATATTACTTTAAACCTTAACCCTTTCTTTTTTTCTTTTTTTCAACGTTTAAAAAAGATCTCCACTTCATTGTTAAAATACAGAGTTTCATATTTCATTTTAAGGCAATTGACATTGAGACGTTTTCACATGCATTTCTAATCTCTATATATATGACTATTACTGGTCACAGTCGCTTACTTTCTGAGTTCCTTGGCATTTGAGTATGAATATAAACTCATCAGATAGACAGCCTTCCTCTCCCACTACAGCCTCCCCACTGTGCCATCCCTGCCACTGTCCACTGTGCTGTCAGCACCCCCATCTATTCCCCCCTATCTGCCCTTCTGGTAAATCTAGTCAGCCAGAGGTCCCTGTTCCAGGAGGATCAGCTGTTCCTCATCTACGGCAATCCATTGTCAGTATTCCTTTGGATAGAATTGGGGTCTGCTGTTCATTTTTCCAGTGGTATGTTGGGTTACTATCTGGAAGAGCCTTTATCCATCCTGGCCAAGAACTCGACTGAAGGTATCGCCTGTCTGGCTTTGCTGTTTGTCAAGTAACTTTTAGTTATATATATGTATGCTCTTATGAAATTATATTGGCCCCGTTAATCTTTGGTTATACTTCCCTTTTGGGTGTTTAAGGACATACTATTGGACCAGATAAACTGATTTGTTTTTACTCTTGAGGTCGTTTGAGGATCTGTTCCTCAGGGGTCCCATGGGCTTGGGAGGAGGCCCTGGCTCCTTTCTTTTACCAGTTCCGTCTATGTGAAGATAAGTCAAAGGTCCTGCTCGACCATTGTTGGCTTCTCTTGGAAGCATGGAGGAAATGATTCCTCCCTGTTGACCCTCCTCTTTATAGACTGGACACTGGTTCAAGTCCATCTGGTGGGGTCTCCTTGGCCTCCTTGATCAAGAGGTCAGATGACCCACCACCATACAGGACGTTTTGAGAGATGCTCATAGTCCCTGGGAACTAATCGACCTAGGAGGGCAATGAGCAAAAAGTGTCCTTTGTGTCCCTCCGACCCAATTAGTATAGATTTCAAGGTATGTCTGTTAAACATTTAAGAAAGTTAGTTCCACCATTCTGGCATTTTTAATTACTTTG
>NW_008339910.1:3484396-3487095 GCF_000622305.1 Nannospalax galili | reverse complement strand
ATCCATTTACCTGAAAATTTCGTGACTTCATCTTTCTTTACTGCTGAGTGAAACTCCATCATATAAATGAACCACATTTTCCTTATTCACTCATCAACTGAGGGACACTTAGGTTGCTTCCATCTCTTAGCTATTGTGAAAAGAGAAGCAGCAAACATGGACGTACAAGTGTCTCTGCAATAGGATGAGTTCTTTGGGTATATGCCAAGGAGTGGTATAACTGGGTCAAATGGTAGGTTCATTTGTAGTTTTTTAAGAGTTCTTCACACTGATTTCCATAGGGGTTGAACCAGTTTGCAGCCCCACCAGCAGTGGATGAGTGTTCCCCTTTCCCCGCATCCTCTCCAACATTTGGTATCATTTGTGTTCTTGATCTTAGCCAGTCTGACTGGGGTAAGGTGAAATCTTAAAGTGGTTTTAATTTGCATTTCCCTGATGTCTCAAAGATCTCATGCTAATATCATAGTACAAAATATAGTACAACTTAAACATTTCCTGTCTTCAGAAGTTTTTCAACACTTTAGAAATCCAAATTCTCTTTAAAATATCCAAAATTTCTTGAGTTTGTATTCCTCTAAAAATCAAACATGAATTAATTACTTTTTTACTCCAAGAAGAAAATCAGGAAGAACCAGGGCATACAAAAATCACACTTAAGTAAAATCAAAATTCAGCAGTTTTTCTTATATTTATAAAATAATACATGATGAATGCAATTCATCAGATTGATAGCACAGGGAGCCTGCTATTATCATTACAATTGGGCCCATGACTATGGATTTCTAAAGGAAGGATAGCCATCCCTTATCTCATTTATCATAGGGCCACAATGGGCTACATTTTGCTATGAAGGAAGCAGGTGCTATGGGCCAAGGTTTGAGATCTTCACACTCCTTTCAAGACAAAACTATAGAAGTTTGGTGACAGCCTTGGAAATTGCACCAGGTTTGCAAAATATGATCACATGTACAGTCAGTTATACTGTATAGTAATTATGCCAACATGATACCCTAATTTTTACAAACTCAAATGTAATCACTTTTTACTTTGACCAGATTTGCTGGGTTCCCTCAACTCAGTTTTCCTGTCTCTGAAATATACCCAATGTGCTTACTGTAAATTAATATTATTATCAGGTCTTTTTTGCCTCTGCTTCCTGAGTGCTAGCATTATAAGCATACACAACTAAATCTAGCCTACACCATTTAATGAAATATTTTCTTTTTATTTAATATCTATCTTGACATTCTGACTCTAAACTCAGCATATTTAGAGGGGACTTGCAGATGTCCTCAGGAATTACATTAAACTTTTTGATGTTAAGCTTCTCCTTCTCTGATTTAATTTAAGAAATTGGTTATTGATCCCATAATATAAAATTTAGGAAATAGTCTCATATTGTCAAAAATTACTTCTTTTATTTCTCTAAAACTTAAGGCACATTTACCCTAACGTGATGTCCCAAATACATTCCTATAGACCAATACGATGGAGGAAATTTCTCAAATGGGATTCCCTCAGACCAGCTACATGTAGAATATGTGATCGGTATTTAAAATATGACTTCAAAATTGTTGAAGTAAAAATGTTTTTACTATCTTTAGTTCAACAACTTAAAAGTGCAGACTATTCACTCCCCAGCTCCAAATCAGTCACCAGTTATTCTGAGGCCTCAGTGGTTAAGATTATTCTTTCATGGAAATAAGTATCTTGTAGGACAAAGACTTGAAATCCAACTTGATGATGAGCATTCATGAATGAGCAAAATGAAGCCCAGTATAGCAGAATTTCATTTTTCAAATGGGGAGGAACACGTCAGCTGAGAGAGGTGCTAACTGACAAACGCTATCAAATGATGGGTGAATGATATGCAATATCAGGTTTAAAATTTAAAATTTAGATTTTCCTTTTAAATGTTTTGGTGTTTGATTCTAAAGTACGATTATATAACCCTAAAGGTAATTTTTCTCCTCAGGAAATGCTTGTAACTTCATAGTACTAGTCAACGTGAAAATGCTACTATTTTTAGCCTGTTTTTTTTTTTTTTCTTGTCAGCATTTCCTGTGTTCCTGTAATGTGCTTATTCCTTTCATTAAAGCTTTCCTGGAATTAAAGCATGTTTGTTAAATAAAGTAGAATGCCAGTACCTGTCTGTGTCTCCAGATGATCTATGTATATTCACTTAGTAGAAAATGTATTTTTGAAAGTCAATATTGGTTATAAATTTAGAAATGAAAATGTCTTTCACTGATATAAAAGTAGCTAATAATGGTTTTTATTGCTCCTATGGCAATCCAGGACAACAATTGAGTTTTATGTATCTTTCCTTTTGAATGAGATTAATGCTCACAGAAATAGAGGCTGATAAATCAATAGCAATCTGTAAAATTGGTGTAGGAAAATTGCAAACCATTTCCTGAGAAAAAGACTGAAGACATAAGAAAATTAATTATTTTAGTACTAAACATCATGCGAGGCAATTTGGAACAAGCAAACAAGACAGGAAAACAGGTCAGAGAAATCATTAGCTGAGGTTTCATTCACATACAAATGGTTGGGTTGCTTCTCTTTTGTCAATGTAATAGTGCTTTATTATAGCATATAATTTACACAAAATAATGGGTTTGATTAGGACAATTACATTTTCATACATGTATACTAATATAATTATCTTGTCCACTTTCTGTCTTCCATTATAT
>NW_008339910.1:3478343-3484332 GCF_000622305.1 Nannospalax galili | reverse complement strand
AAGTAAAAGGGGGAAGGAGAACAATGAGGGTGCACTAGGGAGAAAGAGTGAATATTTTGAGCTAAAAAGACAGATATTATATAATTTTGTATGGAAATATTAAATTTAATTTTTAAATTTTTTATTTTTGTTTTATATATATGAGTATTACGCTTGCATGTATGTCATGCACTTCTGTTGTGCAGCTGCGGAGGACAGAAAAGGCCATCGGATCTTCTCGAACTGGATTTATGGAGGGTTGTTAAGCCTATATGTAGGTGCTGGTATTTGAACCAGGTCCTCTGCAAGAAGAGCCAGTTTTCTTAATCCCTGAGCCATCTCTTCAGCCTCATGAAATCTAAATTTGAATACACACACACACACACACACACACACACAACATGAAAGCAGAAGAGGGATTCTTTTAGAGGAAGAAGGGAATAAGGCAGAGGGAAGGGAACAGAACATAGTGGGGGAGGTGAATATGAGTAAAGTGTAATGACACACGTACAGAAAAGTGTCTTAAATAAAACCATCATCTTGTATGCTAACAAAACTCACTCTGAGATTCTTTCTCATCTCAGTCATAATGGCTATCAGCAAGAAAATAAACAATAGGATATGCTGACCAGGATAATGGGAAAATGGAGTTTTGAACACATTTTGTGGGAATATGTTAATACACACACTGTGGAAATTTTTTAAGGAAATTCTCAAAAAGAAAAAAAATAATGTGTAGAAAATCTAAGAATGAAACCCTACAAACAAAACACAAAATGTGTAATACATGACCCTGCTGCATGGTTCTTGGGTATATGCCCATAAGGATCAAAGACCACATAAAACATAAAGGTCAGTATTCCCATGCTTATTGTGGTGTATTCTGAATAGCCAAATTACAGAATCAGGTTAAGTGACCATCAATGGAATAATGGATAAAGAACATTGGTTCTAAATATATCATAGAATAATTTGCTGTTCAATATCCTTGTGCATTTGAGAAATAATATGATTATCTCATTGTGGAATTAAAATTTGAGAGATAGAAATCTAACTAACAGATTTTTCTCACCTTGGGGAGTCTGAATTTTACCAAAATTTATTAATCTGATTACAGAAAACAAATATTTAGATATAGTCAAATATATTACAATTGCTTATTAGTAAAGTAAAAAAAAATTGTCTATAAGGTTTATATGTATGATTTTTGAGACAGGGTCTTCTTGTAACCCCAACTGGCTTGAAATTTACTGTGTAGATGCTACTGACCAGCATCTCACAGAGGTCTGCCTGCCTTTGCCTCCTATGTGCTGGGATTAAAGGTGCATTAAATCATATGTAGCTACAAATGATATTTTATTGAATTTTCCCTGTCACCAAGCCATGGTTGACTAAAATTTAGGTTAGCTTCCATCTTTATAGTTAAGTAATCCTTAGACTAAATGGACACACATAAACATACACACCTGTTTTTATGCACTTGTATGTGAAAGTTTTACTTTTTAATGTTGATTTTCACCTTAAAAACAATGATCAATACCATTTCATTTCTTTGATTCTTTTCATACCTGTAAAGATCCATATTAGTACATGCAGAGGAAAATCATATCATACACATTTTCCTGTCTACTCAATAAATATGACCGTATGATACTGTGCTTCCTTAGTATCCAAGCTGTCATGATAGTTTTCAATATTTCAAGGAAATGTTTATTACTGGATAACTGCAGAAAATATTGTCAATTTGTTTCAGGATATTTGCTTCAAGACTCCTTGCTTTTTTTTTTTTTTTCCTTTTTTTCCCAGAATTGTATTTTTCTCCTAGTAACACGGCAAGCCAGGAGGAAGTCCTGGACTTCTCATGGTGATCACTTATCATTTTCTTAACGTCATTCTTCCCACTGCCTCCACCACATGCCCAATACTACTCTGAGTAGGGGCTCCTTCAAACCCTCACTTGCTTCTGCCTTTGCCATCCTCACACCTCTACACATCCTCCTCTGTTCCTCAAAGTACAATGCTATTATGCTAGGCTTACATCAGTGACTATGTCTAGTTCAAACTATATCTTACTCCACATTGAAGCAAATTACTAAATTAATGACAGTAAAAGAAAGTTGAGGTTGAATTTTTGCAACACCTATAGAAAAGTTAAAGATTGCTACTCTGCTGTATGTGGGCTTCATAGTTACCCCATCTTCAAGTAATACAACTAGGAATTAAACATATACTAATGATATGGGGAAAGGGCATACAGAAAGGCAGACAATAAAAGATATTGAGGCTAGGTTTTAAAGCTTTAAAGAGATAAGCAGTAACTCAGCAAATTATTAGATGCTATCATCAAAGCTTTTAGCAGGAGAGGATAATAATTCTGGAAATTGATAATAGGTTAGATAAACAAATACATGTGATATAAAATAAATACTTTTTCAGCTGTGAGAGGGTTTCTGAAACTTCTGGAATCACTCTGCTTTCTCTGTGCGAACAGAGCTATTGTTACAGAGCCTTAGCACTGAGGCTAGAACCTCTCATACTGTCCCCACTAAGCAACAGCAAAGGCAGTACTTAGGGAGAGAAATGTCAAGATAACCTGGAGATATCTCATTACTACTAGAATGCTTGGATGATTTAACAAATGTCTAAAAGACTGTCAATAGGATTAGAAGAATGTCAGAGTAGCAAAGTTAACACTTGCCCAGTGATGACAGTCTGAGCCTAATAAAAGAAAATAGTAATTGCAGCCAATTGTATAGAATTGATTCTATAAAATGATCTAAGTCCATCATCACACTCAAACTAGCAAATACCTTAAAGTGTTTTAAAGTTAAATCTCCCTGATTTTTCACATGTGTATTTATAAAAACTGCTCCATAATTGTTGAAATAAATATTCTGAGGTGCATATTTAAGTTTTGATAACTGCTTAGTGAAAATCATACAGGGCATATGGTAATGCTAAAAGAAATCTAAGGTAACTTTTAAACTATATTTTTATAATAAACTAGACTATATGAAATAATATTAAATATAAGAGCCTGAAAGAGGGTGATCATAGGGAAGAGATGTTATCAGGTGGGGTAGTTGGGAAAGTGAGGGTGTTTGGCTAGGAGTGAAGGAAGGAAGGACATTCAGGGGACCATCGGGATGAGGATAGGGAGGAAGTGGCTTCAGGAGAGGGGGAATAGTGGGAGGTAGGTATTGTGGGGAGAGGGTGGGGAAAATGGGGGCACTTGTGCTGACAATGGAGGAGCAAGTTTGCATAGAGGGAGAGAGGAAACAAGAATGGAGCTTGAGCAGTGTGGGAAACAAGAGGCAAATGTGTTGGCTTTGGAACCACCTGAGAAACACACATATGGTGTCTGAAAATCAGTGCATCTGAAATACCTGGCAAAGAGCACTGTTCAGATAGGAAAGACCTCCCATTGATTTGTTGTTCAAAGCAGTTTGGGTATTTGAAGAGGCTGCCGAAATAACTCAGGATGCTTCTAAGTCTCTTGGTTATCTCCAAAAACATGAAGGTAAGACCATACTATTGAATACAGAACAAACTTTAGACACAGGACTTGGAACAATGGAGCTTGAACTGATGTGGAAGCTTTCTCCCTGAAGACTGGCTCTCCTGTTCTAGAGGAGACTATGCAAGCTTTTAAGGGAAAAAAAACAATCAACTGTCCAACTCAGCTCTAAAGCCTAATAAGAATGATGGGCATGGAAAACTATGTCTATTGGTGCAGTAGTGATATTGTTATCTGGGGGGTAATCAACAGCTATCTAATGGGACTTAAGGTTCATTCAATGCACAGGAAGTCATGGTGGCACTGTCTTTATGGTCAAATATACATTACTAGAGAGGTCATATATCCTAGAGAAAACTATCTCTGTCATATCTCTACACACATGAAATTTCTTACCATATGCTAAATATGGATCTTTATACTTACAGACAAGAATACTGTACACTGTTCATCAAAGAAGCTTCTTTTGCAACTGACAGAGGCTATTACAGAGTTCCACAAGTGGTCACACACAGATAATATACATCTGAAAGATGCCCAGTCATAGGTAACACATCTACAGTGGACCCTCTACACCTAAAACTCATGAAACATAGTGGAAGAGGAGTTAGAACATAGTGCATCCCTTAACTGTCACAGGTGAAGCTTCCTTATACAACAGAGTGTAGTGTACACAGAAGGCCACAAATGGCTAAGGTTTAAAGAATAAGAGACTGTAGAGTACATGCCCCTCGAAAGGACTCCTGCTTTAAACCTCATCCACTGATGCCTCAGGAATCATTGCAGAAGAGGGAGTGGAAAGATTATAAGAACGAGGGTTGGTCCATCATGTGAACTTGGGGCAATGGTGCCCTTAAACACAAGACCCACACTAACTCAATCAGAAAAGTGAGGGAAATGGGCAGGGACCCAGGCCTTAGTCTGGGAACTATTGCCTAGCAATTACTGTTGAGTGAGGGAGAGTAGATCTTCTTTTAAAATCTCTAGATAGGCTGACTAGACTCCAGTGGAAGAACTGCATAGAAGGACATCTGGATACAAATGCTTTACTGGATAGGACTTAACATATATGACAGAATGCATGAAGTTCAATGGAGGGAGTGTGGGGTAGCATGGATGGGGGAGGGGATCTAAGTTTGTTTAAGAAGTATTGTGTAAAATGCCAAAAAAAAAATTAATAAAGAATTTTTCAAAAGAAAAAATTAAATGCAAATCAATACATAGTACTGCATGATCGTAAATCAGTAAAATATACAAAATAATGAGTTAGAAGATATGTTTATACCTTCATTATTGTATAGAAATGACAAGAGTTATGAAAATCAATAGCGGTTTGATAACTACATTTTTTTTATGTTTAACCACGAGGCAGCTTGCCAATTCTATCATGGGCAATCGAGGTGTCTCACTGGCTCAGTCAGTTTTGGTTTCATATCTCAAATCTTTGTGCTTGCTGGAGGTGGGGACATGTACAAATGAGAAGAGATTTGGAGATTTTCCCAATGCACTTACAACAAAATAAAATTGAGTTGGTCTTTATTTTCATTAATATTTAAATTATTTTACTTAAAAAAAAGTTTTATGGCTCCAAATATGCATTAAAATATTGTGTATAAGGAAGATAAGGATCACTCCAGGATAAATCAAAGCTGAAAAATTATATTAAAATTTCTCAGTGACATTTTCAGTATATTTTACTTTAGAGATTATTAAATAATTACTAACTTAATCTGTTGATGTCTAAAGGAGGTTTAGTATTTCCTAACAAAATTAATCAAATTATTTTGTTGCATTGTGAGGCACTGTCTTTCCCTAGGGTAAATGCTAGGAAATTATGTTTTTGATGATCAAAATTCTAAGAATCAGACTAATAACATACTTAATGCTTCATCTTTCTATTATCAGAAAAAAATATTTATAGTATGCAGGGCACTTGTGAAATACCTAAGATTTCACTGCTATCTCTCAAACCTTAATAGTGAGTTTAGGAACTCTTTTCATACTAGGGCTTCATCCAGTGTTGGTTTTAAGCTTCATAGATTTGTGGTCTGCTAGAACGCATGGGATTATTTCATTTTTTTTTGCATTTGTTGAGGATCGATTTGTGCCCCAGTATGTGGTCAATTTTGGAGAATGTTCCATGAGGTGCTAAACAGAAAGTATATTCTATGGTGCTTGTGTGGAATATTTGGTAGATGTCTGTTAGGTCCATTTGATATAAGGTATTGTTTAATTCATATGTCTCTGTTTATTCTTTGTCCTGTTGACATGTCTAATGGACATAGTGGGGTACTAAAAAGTCCCCTACTATTAGTGAGTTGGGTTTAATCTGTGTCTTAAAGTCCTGCAGTACTGAAACCACTTACCCTGAAGGCTAGTTCTCATAGCTTCAGAGAGCAATATGGGAGTACCAAGGGAAAGCATCAATCAATGGTTCAAGACCAGCTTAAAGACTAAATAACTACATCAGTGGCCAGAATAGCATACATTGGT
>NW_008339910.1:3468127-3478227 GCF_000622305.1 Nannospalax galili | reverse complement strand
TATATGTAAGAGAAAACCCCAGGACTGTCATATCTCTAGACTACTGTAATTTCTTACTATATGCAAAATATGTATCCTTATAATTACTGGCAAATATCCCAGTAACCATTCATCAAAAAAGCTTATTTTGCAACAGATGGAGACTCTTACCAAGTACCACAACTGGTCATACACAGACACTGTCTATGAATTTCCCAGGCTTAAACCACACATTTACAATACAACCTCTACACCTAAGGCTCATGGAACACAGACTGGGGATAATAAAGAGGACACTAATGAATCTCATTTCTTGTTAATGAAGCTCTCTCCTATAAAAGAGGGCAAGTAACACAAAAGTTCACAATGACCAAAATTTAGAGATTAAGAGTCTGCAAAATACTGGTCCCTCGACAGGACTCCTATATTAAACTTCACCCACCCAGGACTCAGGGACAATCACGGAAGAGGGAGCAGAAAGATTGTAAGAGCCAGGGAGGAGGTGCATGACCATATGGAAGCAGAGACCTTCAAATTCCTGGGACAATACTATATGATTCTATGACAATCGTGTCAGCGTATACAAGTCCCATGCAAACTCAGGCAGACAAAAACCCAGCACAAAACTAGGGAAATGGACAGCAGACTCCAATTGTAACTGAAAAGGATATTAACAACTTATTACTGGTAGGTGAGGAAGAGCTGATCATCCTAAAACAAGAGACTCTAGATAGGCTGACTAGACCTCAGTGGATGGATTTATGCTGGAGAACATCTGGGGACACTGACTTGACACAGTGGCCTTAACAAGGATGACAGAATATATGGGCTCCAGTCGGGAGGCTATGGGAGTATGCTGGTGAGGACAGGTATATAAAGATGATTTAGATTGTTTGAGATATTCTGTATGAAATACACAAAAATTCAATTAGAAGAAGAAAATAATTTCTTAAGAATAATTTTAGTAAGAAGAAAAATCACATTCAGTCATGTTCACCTTATTAATATAGTACTCAGGTTCAGTGCACATTAAAGTACATATTTTATGCTACTTAATACTTGTAGGCTAATATTACATAATTTATCTTTTGATTCATGATTTGATAGCCTCACAAGAGTTATAAAATCAAAAATACCTTACTCTAAAATAATATATTACAATGCATCTGTTTATGAGTCTCAAAATATAGCAAAGGTAAGAATGTGTCCAGAAATACATTGTTGTAGCTTTGGGAATGATCTTTGAAGAGTATAATAGGAAGATGCAGTAAAGAGAAGTAGCATTCTCTCCTTCTTTGAAAGTAAAAATAGTCCCCATTTCTGTGTGTTTGCAGTTCCAAAATGCTTTTCATATGAATATGTGGAGTGCTCAGGGTAAGATTAGAATTGGATCTGCTTTATACAACCAATTTCACAGAAAGATGCTGTGTTTGAAAACAGCATATTTTCAAATAAAATTGTTTTCATAAAAGTTACATTTCAGCTGGAAATCTAGATTTTGCTATTATGGGGTTGATGCTATTTATGACATTGCTTATTAACTTTTAGGAGATAAATGATTCAATCAGAATCACTATTTGGACATGGATTTACCATGATGGTAGGCTTTTAGTGTTCTAAAGTAAGGTAGTAAATCTGAATGAGAAATTGAACTGATAGACTCTGCAGTGATGAGTATCCAGTGACCCCTGTAACTCTTTGTAGATATATGGCTTTGGGGACATTTGGAGCAAACTACTCAGTGTGCACATCATAGTGTCATTCTCAATCTGTATCAGCCTTCCCTTGGTGCTTTCATTCACTGAACCAGGTCACATGACTGTACACCATGGCAAGCAAACCACACTGGGATTGCATGTTCCAGAGACTTCACCTGTGTGATTCTGGTAATTAGATTTTTCTTTGGAGGTTTATTTACTTGATTTTGTTTCATTTTGCTCTTCTTTTTTAGACAGGTTCTCGCTGTAGCCCCAGTTGACCTGAAACTCACCATGTCAAGAAGGCTGGCCTTGATTTCTCAGCAACTCACCTGCCTCTGCTTCTGAGTGCTGGGGTTAAATATGTGTACTACCATACCTAGTTCTTGTATTTCTAGTCTCACTATCTGTACTAGGGTTGTTAATGTAACAACAAATGTTATACACTATGTAGGAATCTATGAATACACAATACACATACACATTTTCAGGTTAGTAGCTTTGCAGGCAAAGAAGAGGCCAAAGACCACTATATTTCTTTCCCTACAATTATATATAAGAAAGATAATAAAATCTAAAACACAACACAAAGGATCCTTTCCAGAGAATGTTACTTGCATAATGTGTCCCTATTCAACTGGTCTATATTGCAAGGGATAATTTTTATATTTTTTCCTTATTTTAAAACATCCAGTATATTGTGAAGTTACTTTATTTTCCAATATATTTTCTTAGAAAATAATATGCAGTTGGATGAGTGACAATGCTGCTATGTCACTTAACATAAGGCAGTGTTGGACACACAGGCCTTTCTTTCCTTTGATATAAAATAAGACAAAAGTGAAAGTTACAAAAGAGTGTGTAGCAAAACTACAGTTCCAGTATCTGGTCGACTTTCTTATCATTGGAAAAGTTCATTGAGCTCTCTGTTGAGTTTTCCTCTCTAATTGGAGCAGTCTAAATGAGTTTGCTGAAATTCAGTGAACTGAAGGAAGGGCTAAAACAGTGACTGGATTCTGCCGAATGAACTATGGCTAACAACTGCTCTGGGAACTTCCTTCTTAATATGGGATGGTTGTTGATCTACAATTGTACATAAGAAAACTAATAAAATCCTAAAACACAACAGAAAGGATCCTTTCTGGAGACAGTTACTTAGATGTTTCCCTGTTCAATTGGTCTAGATTGGAAGACATATTTTTTACCTTTTATTCTTGTTTGAAAACACCCAGTATATTATAAATATGTCCAATATACTGTAAATATATCAAAGAAAAATTTTAAATATTGCATAATTTTATCCTTATGACATGCTTATAGATGGAATTATACACCTTGACCCCAATCATTAAAACAAATAAAGACTACTTTTTCATTCTTAAAATATGCCAAAGTCAGTTCCTTTAAAAATAAGTACATCTGAGACTGGAGAGATGCTCAGTGGTTAAGAGCACTGTCTGTTCTTCTGGAGGACCTGGGCTTGATTCCCAGCACCAAAAGGGTGGCTAACAACCATCTGTAACTCCAGTTCCAGGGGATCTGATGGTCTCTTCTTGTCTCTGTAGACTTTTCATGTCACAGGTATATTTACACACATGCAGAAAACACAATTCTACATGTAAAATAAAATACTAAATATAATAATTAGGACATCCGTTTGTTCAGATCTTAACTATTATAGATTCATCAAGCTTTCAGTACTGAGTGAAGGGAAATGTGTGACAGTTAATTTCGTTTCCCTCCACAGTTCTTCCACTTTCTATGCTAACAGAAAACTAATGACATTACAGCCACAAGCAATGCTTCCGAACACACATAACCTCAGTCTCCTTTGGCACTTTACATTATTCCTCTCATCTTACTGCCATAGGTAGCCGTATCACTCCATTGTAATTAAGGAAGGTTTTGTGAGGCATTGTTTCTTTGACCAAAGTCACAGTCTCACAGGAAGAAGCATGTTTTTATACATGCTCTTCCTGTTGGTTTGCTAGAGTAAGAACATGTTTAACTATGGCAAACACTGTGTAATTGTGAAAGACAAGGGTGTCAGAAAATAGGTGGAATAAAGAGGAAAGGGTGAAAGGAATTGGCATCACTGAAGCACTGGAAGAATCATGCCCCAACTCTAAATGTCCTTAAGAATGGCAAGAGAACTGAAGGATCCAAAACAGTGAATACACCAAAGGCAATAGTGTCCCGAGACGTCAGCTGCACGTCATAAGCAGTTTCTACAAAATGATGTATGAAAAAGATGAACCTTGACCCCAGTAATATTTGCTATTTCACTATCAGCCCTTGGGGAAAGCTTTAGCCCTTGGAAGACCTGTGTATCAACAAAAGCTCTGTCTCATGACACATACTGTATGTGGTGAAGGGTGTGACTATGATGAATCCATAGAACATTTGGAATGTCTGGAGAAGTTTCGAACTAGTATCACCAAAGGGAATACTAGCCCTGTGTATATGACAAAAAATGAATAAAAAATCTGGGCACCAATTTGACTATTTTAATCAACAATGTTTTATTCATATTACCTTACAGAATTGCTTAGAGAAGTAAGTTCTATATAAACCACTCCACTAGAAATGGTTCATTCGAAGTTCTCCTAACCACTACCACAACCTTCAGGAAGTTGTGTGAACCGATCTAGCAAATTATTTTTAAATTTTTAAATTTTTATTATTTTTCCTCACTCCTTCTCCCATCCACACCTCTATATGCCCCCAGACACACGCAAGATTTCATGAATTCTGTCATATATGTTAAGACCTATCCAGTCAAACATTTGTACCCAAATGTCCTCAGTGAAAGTTTACACTCTAGAAACTAGTAAGTCTATGTAGAGTTACTCCCTTAAAGAAGGTCAGTTCTCCCTCATTTTACATCAAACTGTTACCAATAGTTCCACAGCTATGGTTGGGGTCTGCCACACATTTCTCAGTTCTATGCTGGGTTTTTGTCTGATTGAGTCATCATTGTTGCAAATTCATATGAGCAAACTCCCAATGGCCTGAAAACCTCTGTTTCCCTATGTTCATGCACCAATCCTGGCTGTTATAGTCTTTCTGCCTGCATCTCTCTTACAATGGATTCAAGGCATGGTGTGGGTAAGTTTTAATATTGGAATCCTAACCACAGGCACAGTTTGCAGTCTCTGATTCTGTACACCTTGGCCAGTTGTGGCCTTCTGAATGCATTGCACTCTGTTGTATGAGAAAGCTTTCAGTGAGAGTTTAGGGGTGGATTAGCAGTCTTTACACCTGTTCCACTATGTTCCATGGGCCTTAGGTGTAGTGGTTCCAATGTAGATGTGTCACTTAGGGCCATAAATTTCTCAAATACATATTCTTTGTGTGTGACCACTTGTGGAACTCTGTAACAGTCTTCATCTGTTGCAGAAAGAAGTTTCTTTGATGAGTGGTGAGTGGCATATTGGCTATAAATATAAGGATTCATATTTAGCATACAGTAAGAAATTTCATTTGTCTAGAGATATGACAAAGATAAGGTTTTCTCTAGAATCTATGACCTCTCCAATGGTGTATTTTGCTAAGTTTATAGTTTCACATATGAGTTCCCGCCCACTGAGAGGACTTTAAATACAGTTAGATAACTGTTGATTACTGCCAGATAAAAGTGTCACTACAGTCCCACTATAATTTGTTGTGCTGGTTGTTGTTGTGGTTATTAGGCTTTAAACCTGGGGTGAGATCATTGATTGATTTTTTTATTCCTTAGAAACTTGCATATTATCTTCTAGAGCTATGAGAGTTAGTCTTCAGGGAGGAAGCATCCAGGTCAGTTCCAGCACCATTGCTACAAGTCCTGAGTCTGAAGTATGACTTGTCTTCAGCAATAGAGCCTTACCTTCAAGTTCTGGGAGGTAATCAAGGACTGTGGCAATAACCTTACTTTGTGCGTCTTTTGGACTACCATGACCAACAACTCAAAGGGAGGGTTCTCTTGTTTGGCATTGTGTTTCTTGTTATATAGCCTGCAGGTATACACATGCACTAATGTTTAGATATTGAATATGTGTTTTTTGGTGGAGTGAGTTAATACATTTCCCTCTGGTTTTTCACACTACCTCAGCTTTCTTTATTCTGTCCCTGTTTCTGTCTCTGTCTCTGTCTCTGTCTCTCTCTCTCTCTCTCTCTCTCTCTCTCTCTCTCTCTCTCTCTGGTCTTTTATCTAACCTCTTCTTCCCTTCCCAGGTAAAGCACTCCCATTTAACCCTTGATAATACCTGTCTCCTATTATCGCCCCTCTCTTGAGTCTCTTCTTTGCCTTTACTCCCATGGTTCCTTGTATGTCCTTCCCTTCTCCCTTCTCAGTTGAATATCTCCACTTTTCCCCAGTTCCTCCTTTTCAGCATTTGTTTCCTACTATATCTTTCCCTTGGGCTCTTTCTTTCCTTTTATCCTCTGTATTTCCTTTCCATTTTCCTGGCTCCTGCTATTACCACAGGATATATACTCACATGTAAGTGATTGATGCCAAGATTCAAAAATGAGGGTGAATATGCATCATTTGTTTCTCCTGAGTCTGTGTTACTTCACTTAGTATAAGAGTTTCTAGTTCCAAACATTTACTTGAAAATTTCATGATTTGCTTTTCCTTACCACTAAGAGTAAATGTACCACATTTCCATTATCCATTTTTCAGTTGAGGGACCTTTAGGTTATTGCCATTCCTTAGCTATTGTGAAAAGAGCAATAACAAACATGGATATACAAGAATCTCTACAATAAGATGAATACTTTGTTATATGCCAAGGAGTGGTATAACCTGATCATATTGTAGAGATATTTTTATTTTGTAAGGAGTTTTCCACAATGCTTTCCATCGTGGTTGCATGAGTTTGCAAACCCACAAGAAGTGAATGAGCAATCCCTTTTTTTGTTCTCTTTATCTTAGCCGCTCTGACTGAGGTAAGATGAAATCTTAAAGTGATTGTAATTTTCATTGCTCTAATTACTAAGGAAGTATGATGAATATACTTTAAGGCCTTTTTAAGTCATTTCTATTTCTCTGAGAGCTCTGTTCAGGTCCTTAGCCCATTTTGATATTAATTCAAAAGATGTATAGCAGGTAAAATTTTTCTCCTACTCAGTGGGTTTCCTCATCATTTGTTTTATTTTTCTTTTGCTTCACAGAAGCTTTTTAGTTTAATGTGCTCCTACTTGTGGACTGCTGTCCTTTAACACCTGAGCAAATGATGTCTGATTTTGAAAGTCTTTTACTAGACCTATAAATAGGTATTACCTGTATTTTCTTCTAGCAATTTCAGAGTTTCAGGTTTTATATTGAGGCCTTTGATCCATTTAGATCTGACTTTTATTCAGGATGAAATATAAGGCTCCAATTTCATTCTTCATGCTTCTACAGGTGGAGATCCAGTTTTGCCTGCACCATTTGTTGATGATGCTGTCTTTCTTACATTGTATGTTCATGGTTCCTTGGAAACACCAAAGCAAAATCATAAACAGATGAGTGGCATGGGGGATGCCAAAGCTTGGCTTTAATGCCAGAATAAGGGTTGCTAAATGAATCCCTGAAATTTGTACATGTGTTACAAACTATAAATAATACATGCATTCCAGAAATGTAGTGTTCTTGGCTTCTGCTTTTATTCAGTAAATTACTGAATAACTGAAAAAAGTACTTTTGTTTTTCTGTTTTTAATGAAAACCTATTCTTCAAGGTGACTGTAAGTTGTAGGCAAAATTATGAAAATTTGCCTTTTGAGAGACACGTAGACTTTGAATTTTAGGTAGGCTTTAAAATATTTTATTATTTTTAATTTATGTGTATGAGTATACTGCCTGCATGTATATGAGTGCATCCAAATAACATTTTTATTGATTCTTTGAGAATTTCATGTAATGTATTTTAACCATATTCAAATCTCTTTCCCCATCTCCTCTCAGATTCACCACCATTTCCCTCCCACTCCCCACAATTCGTGTCATATATTACTTTTTAATGCATGTGGAGTTCAATTTGTGTTCCCCAAACTGCTCTTGGGTATGGGCGCATCTCCTGGAACCGGGTCAACCTGCCAGGAATCATGCCCTTAAAGAAAACCGACAATGCCTCTCCCAGAAACTACCAATTGCTGACAGTTCCTTTTTGAGGCATAAAACTTCATGTTCACCTCATCTACCCATGCTTAGTTGTTGTCTTTTATTTGCACAGATCTTGTATATGTTGTCACAAGTACTGTGGGTTGATATGTGCAACTTCCTATTGTACCTACAAAACAAGTCTTTTTATAGTCATCCTTCACTTTTGGCTTTTTTTTATCTTTCTGCGCCTCTTCCTCAATCATTGCAAGATCCTTGGGAGAAGAGGGTGTGATATAGTAATCTCATAGAGGAATGAGCATGCCAGTATCTTCCTGCATGTTGCACAGTTGTGGGTCTCTGTGTTAATGTGCTACAAAGAGAGAAACTTCTCTGCTGACAGCTGACAGATGCATTAATCTATAGGTATAAAAATAAGAGTTCAAATTATCCCTTTTTGCAGATGATATATTATATCTAAATGCCAAAAATTCTACTGAAAACTGTTAGAATTGATAAATACTTTCAGTAAAGTGGCAAGATACAAATCAACTTACAAAAATCAGTAGCCTTTCTATGCAATAACAAGCAATCAGAAAATGCCCTCGAGGAAACCCTCCCATTCTCAATAGCCTCCCCACAAATATTTAAGAATAAATGAAACCAAAGATGTTAAAGATCTCTACAATGAAAATTTCAAAACTCTAAAGAGAAAGGTAAAGAAAATAGTAGGAGATGGAAAGACCTACCATGCTCATGGATTGGTAGAATCAACATTGTCAAAATGACCATCTTATCAAAAGCAATTTATAGATTCAGTGCAATTCCAAACAAAATGCCCAAGACATTCTACATAGAGCTTGACAAAATCATCCAAACATTCATGTGGAATCACTAAAGACCCAGGATACCCAAAAAAATCTCGGGCAAAAAGATCAATGCTGGTGGGATCACCATATCACATATCGGATTATATTTCTGAGCCATAGTCATAAAACCAGCATGGTACTGCCACAAAAATAGACAAAGATGAATGGAACAAGGTAGAAGACCCAGACAAGAGGTCATATAATTTCAGCCACCTGATATTCATTCGACAAAGGTACTAAGAATATGCAATGGAAGAAAGATAGCATCTTCAACAAATGGTGCTTGCAAAACTGGATCTCAACCTGCAGAAGAATGAAACTTGAACTTTATCTTTCACCCTGCACAAAAGTCAACTCCAAATGAGTCAAAGACCTCAATATAAAACCTGAAACTTAGAAACTGATAGAAGAAAACATAGGTAGCACCCTCCAAGATATAGGCATAGGAAAGGACTTTCTAAATCAGACACCAGCTGCTCAGGCACTAAGGTCAATAACAGTAAGTGGGACCTCATTAAATTACAAAGTTTCTGTACAGCAAAACAAACAACCAAGGAAGGGAAAAAGAAATCCACTGAATGGGAGAAAATCTTCACAAGCTACACATCTGAGAGGGGATCAATATCCAGAATATACAATGAATTCAAAAAAGAAATAGGAAAATAAAGGACCCAATAAAAAGATGGGCAATAGACCTAAACAGAGAGTTCTCAAACAAAGAAATAAAAATATCTAAGAAGCACCTTAAAAAGTGCCCAATATCCTTAGCGATTAGAGAAATTTAGATAAAAAACCACTTTAAGATTCCATTTTACCCAGTCAGATTGGCAAAGATTAAGAGAATGAAAGACTCCAAATGCTGGAAAGGATGTGGAGAAAGAGGAACGCTCATTCACTGCTGTTGGAAATGCAAACTAGTGCAACCACTATGCAAAGCAGTGTGGCAAACCCTCAAAAAACTAAAAATGAACCTACCATGTGATCCAGGGTTACTGCTCCTTGGCATTTACCCAAAGGACTCATCATACCTTAGAGATACCTGTACATCCATGTTTGTTACTGGGCTCTTCACAATAGCTAAGAAATGGAAACAACCTCAATGTGCCTCAGCTGACAGATGGTTAATGAAAATGTGGTACATATCTACTCAATGGAGTTCTACTCAGCAGTAAGAAAAGAGAAAATTTTCTGGTAAATGGGTGGAGCTAGAGAGTGTTATACTAAGTGAAGTAATACTAATGCAAAAAAGCAAGCAACATATGTTTTCCCTCATCTGTGGATTGTAGCACCAATCCCTTATATGTGAGTATATAAATTCTTATGGAACACCAGGAGCCAGGTAAGGAATACATGGAGGTAAAGGAAAAAAAATACAACCTCAAAGGGGGATGGTAGGGAACAGATTTTACCTGAGGGAGGTGGAAAAGTGGGAGTAATTGTCAGGGAGGAGAGGAGGGAGGGAAATGCATGGTACCATGTTGTGGGGGAG
>NW_008339910.1:3467252-3467715 GCF_000622305.1 Nannospalax galili | reverse complement strand
TCTATAAAGAGGAGGGTCAACACGGAGGAATCATTTCCTCCATGCTTCCAAGAGAAGCCAACAATGGTCGAGTAGGACCTTTGACTTATTTTCACATAGATGCAACTGGTAAAAGAAAGGATCCAGGGGCTCCTCCAAACCCCATGGGACCCCTGAGGAACAGATCCTCTAACGACCTCAGGAGTAAAAACAAATCAGTTTATCTGGTCCAATTGTTAGTCCTTAAACACCCGAAAGGGAAGTATAACAAAAGATTAAAGGGGCCAATATAATTTCATAAGAGCATACATATACATAACTAAAAGTTACATAACAAGCAGCAATGCCAGACAAGCGATAACTTCTTTTGAGTTGATGGCCAGGGTGGCCAAAGAATTCCCTGATAGTAACCCAGCATAGAACTGGGAAAATGAACAGCAGACCCCAATCTTATCCAAAGGAATATAGACAAGTGATTACCACT
>NW_008339910.1:3461072-3466650 GCF_000622305.1 Nannospalax galili | reverse complement strand
GTCTACAAAAAAAATAAATAAGCCATTAGGTGTTGGTTTAATATTATGTCCATTTAGCAGGTCAATGGTGTTACATTCTCCCTATAACCTGTGACCTTTATAGCTACAGGTTCTTTCCCCTTATATCAGTGCAATCTATGGGTTCTATCTTGTGAAGTAGACCTTAAATTCAACCATGTAGCTGTTGGTTACTCTCATAACATTTGTGTACTATTGTATGAATGCCATACTTTGCTAGATCAGTCCTTTTTGTAGACCTCAGGGTGCACAGTTAGGTAAGGTTGACAATTTCCATCCTCTTTCAGTAGCATGTGTAGTGCCTCCCAGCACTATGACAGCTAGGTTGTAAAGCTGAAACATAAGGAAGGCAGAACCCTGCAGGCAGATCAAAGCAGAGACTGCAAAGGAATTCTGCTTAGTGCATTCCTCTTCTGGCTTATACTCAGCATGCTTTCTTATACAACACAACCACCTGACCAGGAGTGGCACAATCCAGAGCGGGCTGGACCCTCCCTCATCACTCAAGACTTAAGAAAATACCTCATAGACATGACCCTAGAAGACTCTGAGTGAAGAAATACTCCAGTTGTAGTTCCCTCTTCTCTGGTGTGTGAAGTTGACAATCAAGGCCAACTATGATATTGTGGTTGCAGTAATACAGCCTTACCATTAAGTTATTAAAGGGCAACAAAGAACAATGGCAATAACCAGCATTATTTGAGGGTCTATGTAGCCTCCCTGGTAAATAACTCTAGAAAAGCCAGGCCATTTCTGGCACTAGGATTTCATTTATTAACCTGTGTTTTTTAATAGGGTCATTACCCCCAACTCTTCCATTGTGGAGTACCTCTTTCTTAAACTTAAACTTTCTAATATTGTTTACACAAATATTTTAAGAAATTTCTACACTAGTAAATTTCCATGTGCATTTTTAAATGCCTTTAATTTTAGTTATTTTCCCCATACTCTCCCCTTTATCAACTCTCATTCTCAAACTCATTTAATGCCATCTTTTCCAGTATTCTTCTCTCCCCTTTATGTCTTTGCATTCTACTTTCACTCTGAGAAAAGATAACCCCATGACCCCCAACTGGTCTCCTCATCTCTGTGGAATTTCACTTGAGAGACATACATCTAAAAATTCAAAGATAGCATCCTCACATGAGAGAGAGAGAGAGAGAGAGAGAGAGAGAGAGAGAGAGAGAGAGAATGTGACATTCATCTTTCTGGGTCTGGGTTACTCAACTCAGGATGCTTATTTCCAGTTATATTTACTTATCTGTGAATTTTATACTTTCCTTTTTATTTGTTTTAATGTATAATTGATTGAGTTTTTGTGCATTTTATATAATAGTTCTTAATCAAATTTTGAACCCCTCCCCAACTCACACCCCCAATTGTCCTTCCCATTGGATTTCATGCATTCTGTAATATAATTTCATTTTTATCAGCTGAATAATATTCAGTTATGTAAATGTATTGTATTTTCATTATCCATTCATCAGTTGAGGGACATCTCAGTTCTTTACATTTCCTGGCAAGTGGAAATAAAGCAGCAATGGACAGGGGTGAGTGGGTCTCTATATAAGTAGGCTATAGAGACTTTAGGATCTATGCCCAAGAGTGGCATAGTTGAATCATGTGGAGACTGTTTCTCATTTTGAGGAACCTCTGCACTGATTTTTGTAGTGGCTGTACCAGTTTGTATTATCACCAATAGTGAATAAATGATTCCCATTTTCCACAACCTCATGAGCATTTATCATTTTTTAGGACTTAGCCATTATGAATTCGGTAAGATGACTTCTCAAAGAAGTTTCAATTTACATATCCCTGATAACTAAATATATTGAACATTTTAAGTACTTCTCAGTCATTGATTTTCTTGAATTTGAGAACTCTCTGTTTAGTTCCTTGTTTCCAGTTTTTTATTTTTAGTTTTGAGTTCTTCTAGATACTAACCCTCTTTCAGATGTATAGCTGGTAAAGACTTTTTCCCAATCTCTTTGCTGCTTCTTGACTGAAATAATGGTGTCCTTTCTGTACAGAACTTTTTAGTTTCATGAGTTACTATTTGTGAATTGTTGGTCTAATGCTGCCTGTGCTACCAGAGTCCTGTTCAGAAAGGTTTTGTTACCTGTGCCTATGAGTTCCACTTTATTCCCTACTTTTCCCTCTATTATATTCAGGGAATGAGGTCTCATGTTGAGTTCCTTGATGCATTAAAAGTTGTTTTGTAAAGAGTGAGAGATAGGGTTCTAATTTCATACTGCTACTTGCAGCTATCTAGTTTGACCAACACTATCTGTTGAAGATGCTGCCTTTTCCCAGTGTGTATTTTTGGCTCCCTTGCCCAAACTCAAATGGTTGTAAATGTGCAGACTTAAATCTGGGTTCTCAATTCTGTTAATCAATCTGTCTGTTTTTATGCCAGTACCATGTTGAATTTATTACCATGACTCTGTAGAGTTATTTGAAATAAGGGATGGTGATGCTTCCAGACTCCTGCTCTTCCTTTTTATTGTTCAAGATTATTTTAGTCATCGCAGACATTTATGTTTCCCTATGAAATTTGAGATATACCATTCCCAATAGACTAAAAAATCCAGGAATAGACATAATAAGAGAATTGAAAGATTTTATAATAGAAATTTTAAGACAACAATGAAGGAAACTGAAGATAATTCTGGAAGACAGAAAGACTTCCTTGATTATGCATCTGCAGGATCAATATTATGAAAATGGCTATCATACCAAAAGCAACCACAAATTCAACACAATCATCATTAAAATTCCAACATAATTCTCCACATGAATTGTCACTTTTAAAATTACTCATTTCTTTGCCTAAGACATTTCCAATAAGATTTACTCTATTAGTATCCAGGAGTTGATGTATAAGAGAGTGAAATAAATTGGGCAGTTTAAAATAATAGACAATCATTAATGTACAACTCAGTAGGCTGTACTTCAATGTCAAAATGTCCTTGGGGACATTATTCCTCTGTTACACACAAGGAAAATTTCTTCTTACTTCATGCTAGCGTCAGATGACTTACCAGAAATCCACAGCATTACTTAGCTTTGACACTTCAGCAACCAATATTATTACTTGGCATTCTTAAATCTGTGCTTAGATCAAATTTTCTCTTATTATGAGGATCACAGCCATAATGCATCAAAGGTGCATTTCACGGCAATAAAATGCTGTCTTAGCTAATTATATCTGCAGTGTCATAGGTTCAAATAAATAAATCCATATTCTGATATGTGTGTGTGTGTGTGTGTGTGTGTGTGTGTGTGTAAATTTCAACATGTACTTTTACCAACACAAATAAAACGCATATTCTGATTGTGTGTGTGTGTGTGTGTGTGTGTGTGTGTGTGTGTGTGAATTTCAACATGTACTTTTACCAACACAAATAAAATCCCAAAATAAGTTGAGGTATAAATTTAACTTTGAAATTAGTCAGAAAGGTTAGTATAGCTGGGTAAATATTTTTTGGGGACATTCTTAGGAAGGCAATATATTCTCTGATAATCATATCCAATCTGTGACCTGAAGAAGGTTATCAACTTGCACATATATCTGAAGTAAACACACAATTCTCATCATTTGGGTCAAATAAAGTCATCTTGACTTCAGTGATCTTAGTTCACTTTTCTGGACTTTTAACCAATCATCTTTCCTTGCTTCTCATAAATATTTTCTAGAATTCTTCCAGCTATTTAATAATCTGGGGAAATAAATGGAATTGTTTGTATTTTGTATTTTTTTATTTATTATTTTTAGTTTATGTGTATGAGTGTATAACCTGCATGTGTGTGAGTGCACCCGTGTCGTGCAATACCACGGAGGTCAGAAGAGGGCTTTGGATTCCCCTGGAACTGGAGTTAAGGACGGTTTGTAGCCACAATATGGGTGCTGGGAACCAAACCCGGGTTCTCTGCAACAGCATTCAGTGCTCTTACCCACTGAGCCATCTCTCCAGCCCCTGTATTTTGTATTTTAACTTAACTATAAAAAGAAGCCAGAAAGTGAGATGACAATGGGTACATGCAAGGCAAAGCATAGCCAACGAGTGTGGTTTAGACGTGAGACTGGGCTGTGTCATCCTCTGTCTTTAGTTTTTATTTAAATTGTGGAGAAGAGAAACTGAAGGAAAGGGAACACCAAGGTTGACATAATGAAAGAAGCCAATGGGCATAGAAAGGCTAGAACTTCCCCACCTGAGATTCATACACTAAACAGCATGCCCAGGAAAAGTCCTAGATACACAATGGTGGGAGGGGTGAGATGCATGTAAATATCCTTCCTGTAAAGAGGCTCATGGTCCAGGATTTTTGGATGACATATTTTTCCTTCTGCTCCCTTGCTCATCTTATTCTCAGGAATGTTGTCCACATCTTTATTTCTATTTCTAACTATATGTCACTAGTCCAATTCATTGCCCTTGGTGACTCTGGGACATTACAGGCATGTGCCCTCTGAAGCTAGTTCCTATTGATGACAGAAAGAGTATTGCCATTCACTGTTCATTTTATGAAAACCACCATGTGGATGTGATATTTATTTATTTATTTATTTATTTATTTATTTACATTTTTAATTCTTTTGGTATTTTCGAGAGAGAGTCTCCCTGAAGCCCCACCTGGCCTAGAGCTCACTATGTAGACCAGGATAGCCTCAGACTCAGAGAGATCTGCCTGCCTTTGCTAGGATCAAATGTATGCTGGGATTAAAGGTGTGCTGGGATTAATGGATTGAGGATCTATAAACTTGAAAGCAAAAATAAAATGTGAATGGTTTGGGTGTGCAGAAAATGTGATTCAGTAAAATCGTATGAACATACATTACCAAGACTGAGATACTGAAGGTCTACTTGTTAATATAAATTATTCTAGTCTTAGAAGAGTTTTGTTAATATCTTTAGGGAAATAAAACAGAAGTATCAGCAATTATTTCTGTTTATATAGCTACTCTGCCCAACAGTAAAGGTATTTTTTCTTGTCAGTCTTGAGAATCTGTTCAAGAATATTAAGAGATAATTTAGAAATAACATTCTGGCAGAATCCCCTTTCCATATCCAAGAAGAGATTATAGAAATATATACTTTCAGACATGGATTGCCCAGCATGAATAAAGCCAAGGAGATGAGCACCTTGAGTCTTTGAAACTCTAAGATATCTAAGCTAACATTTACATATATACCAAGGGTACAGTTAAAAATTAAAACAAATAAAATATAACAAAAGAGATGCACTGTACCAAAGCAGCATTATATCACAAATATGAAAGTGCTGCAATATAATGCAGCTAATGTATATAAAAATACAATTCAATTCAGCAAGTACAATGAATTAATAATATTCTGCACATTACCAAAATAGGCAAAACTCAAATATTTTTATTTTGTTTTAAAGTTTTTAAATTGAACTATATGAAATTTTGATCATATTTAAACTCCACCCCTTATTTGAACCCTCTTTACTGCTTTCCACTTTATTTCATGTACTCTATCATCTATCTATCTATCAATCTATCATCTATCTTTCCTCTATCATCTATCTATCATGT
>NW_008339910.1:3457962-3460868 GCF_000622305.1 Nannospalax galili | reverse complement strand
CTGTTCTACATAGTAAGTTCCCCGCCAGCTGGGGCTACAGTCTCTCTCTCTCTCTCTCTCTCTCTCTCTCTCTCTCTCTCTCTCTCTGTCATCTGTCATCTATCTATCTATCTATCATCTATCTATCTCTCTATCATCTATCTATCATCTATCTATCTGTCTATCTATCTATCATCTATCTATCATCTATCTCTCTATCATCTATCTCTATCTAATCTATCATCTATCTATCTGTCATCTATCTATCTATCTATCATCTATCTATCTATCACCTATCTAATCTATCATCTATCTGTCATCTATCTATCTATCTACCTATCTATTATCTATCAGTCTGTCTATCTATCTATCAATCATCTATCATCTATCTATCATCTATCATCTATCTGGCCAATCAAGTCATATTTGTGTCCCCAAAATGCCATTCAGTGTGGTTCCATTAACTGTAGTCTGATTAACCTACTCAGAGTCATGAATTTAAAGAAAATTTTTACTACTCCTTCCAGCAGCTAATGGTTGCTTGTAGTTCATATGCAAGGGTCGGTGTTTCTTGCCTACTTCCCTATGTCTATGCTAGGATTTTGTCTATCTTGAGCTCACATGAAACTTGCACATGCTATCACCATTATTATAACATCATATGATTAACTGCCATAGCTATTTTGAAAATTCTGTCTCCTTGTGTCCGTCCTCCTACTCTGGCTCTAACAACACTTCTGTCCCTTATTCTTCAGTGATTTCTGAGTCTTGGGAGACAATAGTTTAATATAGGTATCCTATTCATGGATAAGCCCTCTGTAGTCTCTTAGTCTATGCAAGTTGGCTAATTGTGGGTCACTGGTTAAATCACCATCTATCAAATGCATAAGGAAACGTCTCAGTAAGAGTTGAGAGATGCATTAATTTATGGATATAACAAAAGATCATTAACAGCAAGTTTAATATTTTATCTGCTTAATAGAATGAAATTATTAGACTCTCCCCTATGGCCTGGGAGTTAAATAGCCACAGACAGATTCATTGACCTGATGTCAGCAACAAGTATGTGATCCATCTTGTGAAGCAGATCAGAAAGAAGTTGTTTACTCCAATTACATATCTACCAATATTGTAGTAGTGGGCATATTTTGCTAGGTCACTTGGTAGCTCTCAGGATTCACAACTGGGCAAGGCTGTTGATCAACTCTTCTGGTAGCATGCATAACATCTACTAGCAGTATGAAAACATCCAGTAGAAGTGAAGCTTTAAAGTTAGCACCATTTTTATTTCTCTTTATTTATTCTAAATTCATGTAACTACATACATGTCTTCAGCAATAGGTTCTTACTGCCAAGTTCTGGTGCATAGCTGAGATCAGGTGCAATGGACTATACTGGATGAAGGTATGGGTATGTGACCCAGTGTCAACAACTTCATAAGAAGGAATACATTCCTGGCCTTGGGCCTTTTCTTTGATAACCTATGGTGGATGTCTAGTAGGGGAAATGTCCCTCACATACAGAGTAACTCATTTTTATCTCTTTTAATTTTTATAATAAATGTGTCAACAAATTTCTGTAGTGGTAGATTAGTGTTAGTTATCCCTCCCCATATCCCCTCCTCTGCTCTGTCCTCCAAATCCATAACCCATTTAAACCTATCTAGTTTATTATCCCTCTTTCCCCCTACAGATCACTGCAACCTATCTAACCCCCCTTGAACTCCCCCATGGCCATTTACTATTGTCCTGATTTATGGATTTTCAAACTGAAACACACAATATCTAAGGATTCAAAGTTAGCATCCACTTATGAGATAGAATATATGATATTTCATTTCTGTGTCTGGGTACTCTCAGGATGATTAAAAGGAAACCTATCTGATGAACATAAAAGCAAAAATATAAATAAACTGCTCACAAATTGAATGCAAAAACACATCAAGAATTACCCACCCTGATCAAGCTGGCTTCTTCCTAGAGATTCAGGCATTGTATCTTATGTAGGTACCTAGTGATTATGTAAGTAACCCTTAACTTATATTATGGTTAAGTAACCACAATAACCTCATCGATTCACAAACAGACTTGGCTAGAATGATGACTTGAGATTTGATCTGATTTCCTCAGGAAAAGTTGCACAACATAATGCTACTTTCACAATGTTTATTCCTATCAATACAAAAAGATGGGACATATTTTCTTCCTCAATTTCTTACCTTATTTTTTTAATGCTTTAAAGTCTTCCTTGTAGATGTCATTTGTCTCTCTTGCAGGGTTTTTCCTAAGGTTGTTTTGTGTGTTTGTTGACTACTTTGAATAGGAATGTCTTGATTTCCTTAGCAGAATATTTGATATTTAGTATACAAAAATGTTATGTGTTCTCTTATATCTTGCTACTTTACTGAAAGTATCAGGGCTGATATTTCTGGTGGAGTCTTTTAGGGTCATTTAAAGTACAGGATTATATCATCTGGAAATAGAGACCCTTCACCTTCATCCTTTTTGTTTCATATCAGTCATCTTTTCTTTGACTTATTGATCTGTATAAGAATGAAAGCACTATATTGAACAAGAGAGCAAAGAATTGATACTCATATTTTGCTCCTGATTTTGGAGGAAATATTCCAAGTTTATCCTCATTTTTGTAATGTTGACTGTAGACTTGTAATAGATAGCATTCATTGTTTTGAGATATGTTCTTTCTATTCCTACTATCTTCAGTTTTGTTATTCAAATTATATGTTTTATTTACTGATGTGTACATATTTATATTGAACTCTCTTTGGATCCTCAGATTAAAAGTAACTGAGTCACAGTATAGGATCTTTAAAACATGCTGAATTTTGTTTAGGTGTTTTCCAGAAAAATCTTTTCTTCTGTCCTTATCAGGAAAATTCATCTTTCTTTCTTTTTCTTTCTTTCTTT
>NW_008339910.1:3453574-3457926 GCF_000622305.1 Nannospalax galili | reverse complement strand
TTCCTTCCTTCCTTCTTTCTTTTGTCCTTTCCTTCTTCCTTCCTTTCTCTCTCTCTCTCTCTCTTGCTCTCTCGCTCTCTCTCACTCTGTCTTTTTTGCTGTGTTTTTCATAACAAGGTAAAATTGAAATTTTGTACTTCTGGACTCTGATTATATCCAGTATGCCTTTGCACAATGCAGAAGATTATTCAAGTCTTTAGGGGTTCATTATCAGGATGTTAAGATGAAAGAATAACCAACCACAACAGATTGCAAATAACTTCCAAGTCTTGATAAAAACTAAAGATGAAAGGATTTGAAAACCTAGACGTCAGAAAATAAATAAACTTTCACTGAGATCTGGAGGATATATTACATGGAGCTTTTTGTATTCCTAACTGTTGTTATGAAAATAATATGTCATCCTTCTGGTAGTAATTTCCATGGAACATAGAAATGACAATAGGAGGAATGTATGCTACTCAAATATTTCATAAATGTGACTTGAACAAATGTGTCTTAGAGTATTTTATTGAAGTAGCCTGATTGATGTAAAAACAAGACACTTGTAATTGGCACTGTTATCTAAATGGAAAAGAAAATATAGGATCCAAGTCATTGTCTTCCTAATTTGAAGTTAATCTTTCTCATATTCAATATGCTTGAGAAAAATTCCTGTCATCAGCTAAATGGGAAGTTAAATGTACTTTATCTTTCTAAAACCTTGAAAGTTAAACCTGTAGAAATTTTAGCAGAACCCAGAAATGTAATATGTCATATTTTGAAGCTTCTACCTTTTTGGTTTACAGTTAGGTGCTTGAGGGAATATAACTTTGAACAGAATATGCCATTTGCTCAATAGCCTATAGAGTAATACTCTTTTTCAAATGAATGCATCAAGGCTCATTCTGTTCTGACCAAGATATGTGTACCCTGAGATTATTAGTGTGAACCTGTTTCTGTGGGCAGTAGACTGTGCTGATTCTACTGTGCACATTCTTCCTCTTTTATAAATGTTTTCTCAAATACTGATGAAAATAACTTGGGGAAGTGAGAGGAAAAAAACTTAATTAGGTAAAAGGAAATTAACACATAAAAGCCTATACCTCTGAGCTAAAATGCAAAATAAAATTGTTTTAACAAGAAATCCTTTCTTGCTTTTCAATAAGTGAGACATGCAGAGATTAATGATCCTTTAGTTGAAAGACTCCAGCAGAAAAGTGCTGTAAATCATTTGCTGGTTTCTAAGGAAATACCCCAAGACATTTTTATTAAATACTTTATTTCAATAATAACATTCTTTTTTGTCAAAGTTTTTATTTTACAGTGCTGCTAGACTATCACAAATGAGACAACGCTAATTACATTACCCTGCAACGCAGCCTCCATAGCCCAAGCTTTCTGACTGCAAGCCACTCCAAATGGGATTGACTGAATAACTGATATATTCCTATAACCTGTTTGATACACTAAGGATTTATTTCTATTTGATTATAAACAACATTGTAAAAATTTACTTCTTATATTCTACTACTTCTACAGTGGCTTCCTACTCATTTTACATTGAAATTAGGAATCATTTGTCTTTGAACCTGAACAAATTTCATCATACAATTTACTTTTCATGCTAAAATCATTTCTTTATTCTTGCCTCTGTATTGATTATCTGTTAATTCTTCTTACTTGGAGATACGAGGATGATGAAATTTATTTTGCTATATATTGCCATCCATTTATTTTAATGACTATCATCCAATGAATAGTACAATAATGATTGTATTCTAGGACAAGATAAAGTAGCAAAAACAGAGATATCTCATATACTTAATATGATTACCATAGAAAAAACCTCACCATACCAAGATAAAGTAGAAAAATTTGAGATTATTTTTTAACAGAATCATAAGAACCAAAAACTAAGAATTAAAGCACAATAATGCATTTAGGAAATAGGAAAGAGAGCCAAAAGAATTAAATACAAATCAATAAACTTTTCTTCTCACCCTCTTTTGATAATTTTTATTTTTTGTATATTTGTAAGACATTTAGATTATTCTGCCTTATGCTGTGTTCTATTCTAAAATCCACTTTTTTGGAAAATTTAAATTCACATTTTGACAGTTTAAAACCCCATGATTACTGATAAATATTTGATGTATGTTTAGAAAATGTAAATGGTTACATAGAATAGTTTGATTTTTAAATGAATTCATGTCTCACCTATTCAACTATCTCCTTAAACTATTAGTAACCACAGTGATCTATTTATAGATATGTCTTTTCCAACATATAATTAGAATCACACAGTGTGTATGTTGATCAAACAAGAGATTTCCTCTTAGAAATACACATTAAAGATTCATTCATCCATGAATTTTGTTCCAATACCTTACTTCTGTTTATAGAGTTCACACTTGTTTAGGCATACATTTTGTTATTTCATTCAAAATCTAAGGGAAAATATTAAATGTTTATTACTAAATATGATTGAATAACTTTTTAAGAGATATACATTTTTCTACATCTTCTTGTTATGCTATTAACACATTCCTGAAAACATTAATTGAAAATTGATATTAGATTATTCAGATGATTTTTTTCTGTGTCTATTAAGATTATCAATGCATTTTCATCTTTAGTCTGTTAATACGGTAAGTTGTATTCATTTATTCTAATACATTAAAACAACCTTGCATTACAGCATAATATTATTTTTGTCACAATATATTCATACACAGATGAACATGATTTTAACTTAGATTTGCTTGATAATTTAGAGGATTTTTATATATGTTCATTCCAAATATTATTTTATACTTATTGGTTTAATTCTTAATTCTTTTTGTTTGTTTACAGTAGAAGTGAGAACATTATTTTGAGCCTTTTTCTTTTTGAACATCAGAGCTTATGATATAAAATTTACTCTAAGATCTTTAGCTGCGTCCCATAATCTGTGTTCTTTGAGATTTCATTTCTTAAAGTCAAACTGAGTTTTACTTTTATTTATTTATTAATTTTTTAAAATTTTATTGAGAGGAAACCATGAGTTTTACTGTAAAAAGTCTCCAACAAAACATTATCAGAATGGCTATAGCATTATGTCTGTTGGTAAATGCGCTTAATGCAAAGAAAAGCACACACACAGAACCATTCACACAGATTCTTATTCAATCAGCCTAGAGAGCAAATGGGCTGGTTCTTTCCAGCATTTAAATTTCATAATTATGCACTAATATTAGTGCTAATATTAATTATAATGTTGATTCATACAAAACAATTTTTAACCCTGAAAACTACTTTCTGAAATTAGAGTTAGTTCCTGAGCAAAGCTGTGGTTTAGTAAAACTGAATTTTTCTGTAATTTTTCCTCCTATGACTGCCATCTTTCTTTTTTGCTTCCTTAATTGAATTTTTGTGAATTTTATACATTATATTTTGACCATTTTTGTATCTGCTCCTGTATCTGCACACCCTTACAATCCTCGTCCCCACCAAATTTCCTGTACTCTACTATATAAATATATTAAGTCCTATAGAGTCAAGGTTTGTGGTGCCAAATGCTCTTTGCTGTGGGTTCATCCTTTGGAGCCTGGTCAACTTAGGAAGAGTTTCAACCATAAGCGAGACTGACTCTCCCCTTCACAGCAGCCATCTGTTGTCAATAGTTCCTGCAGTATAGTTGTTTTTTTGTTTTTTTTTTTACCCACCTCCTTATGTCTATGCTGAAAATTTGTCTGGATGAGCTTTTGTGATTCACGTACATGCTATCATCATAAGTTCATGTAAGAAACTGACCATTTCTCTGGAAAATTCTATTTCTTTTTTTATCAACCCCCATTTCTTGCTCACACTGTCTCCAGCTTCTTTCACAATGATCCTTGAACCTTGGGAGAAAAATATTTTATATGTGTCCTATTCAAAGATAAGCAGTCTATAGCCTCTTAGTCTCTGCAGGCTGGCCAGTTGTAGTTTCATGTGTACATCTGCTGTATAAGGACGCTTCTCTACTAAGAATTGAGATATGCATTAATCAAGACATGTCCGGAAAATCCCTCAGATCTGGTAGGCCATAAGGAACAGAGATGGTGGGTACAAGGAGGTGTTGGAAATGTTATATGTCAATCAATGATTACTATATAGAGAAAATTTTTAATCAAAAATATAAAATATTTTTGAATACAGAGAATTTGATGATGCTGGAATTTAAATGAATCAGTTTATGTGTTCTTAAAGTTTTCATACTACCATGTCAAAAATGTCAGTTATATATATAAAAAAAACAGAAAAGGAAAAAAATCAGTTCCAATATTAGGGTAAGTATGATTTTTTAATTAATTCACTCTGGCAATTGTAGTAGTAAGACTTAGCAGCCC
>NW_008339910.1:3438366-3453409 GCF_000622305.1 Nannospalax galili | reverse complement strand
ATATATATACTAGCAATTTATACTGTTAACAATTTATACTGCTCTGTATATGCAAACTGTTAAGCAAAAATTTGAAAAAAAATATCATTTTATGTATTGCTGATCTTATCAGTGCATATATGCATGCTAATTTTTTTTTGTGTGGGTAAACTGGATGAATCAAGAATGAATGATCTCTGGAAGACAGAATTCTTTTCACACTTCTCATATTGTAGATGACTATGCATCAAAATAACTTACATGTAGAGAACATACATATGTGAGGAACCAATCACAAGAATAGAACAAATAATAAAACTCTTCCTTAAAAAATCTGCAATAATAGGAAATGATGATTCATCAGTGATTGTGAATCATATAAACTCTGAAAGCAGAAATATCCATATGCAATTATAATAGCACCATAAATATTCTTTATTATACAAGATAGAAAGTGGAATAAATAGACATCTGTACATTTTGCGGTCCATTCATGTTTTAAATTTATGTTTGCTTACTTGTTTTTATAAACATGGATGTTTTATATGTCCACCCATATATAAATTTAAATCTACAACCCACATGTGGTATTCATGTTTTCTAAAGCTGGCTTATTTTGCTTAACATAATAATTTTCAGTTGCATCCATTTCCCTGAGAAAACCATAATTTCATTTTACAGCTGCATAAAATTTCATTACACACATACACCACAATTATTTGACGAGTCATCTGTTAATATGATATCTAGGCTGGTTCATGAACTCATAGTTTTTGTAATATCCAAGAAATCTATTAGATTTATCAATATAGCAAAATAATGTATTCATAGCTAATAGAACAGTCAAAAGGCTTTGGTGATAATGGATGCATTGTCATACATATGAGAAATAATCATTGCTATGGTTTTTAACACGAGGAGTTTAAGCTGTCCACTGAACACTACTACCTGTCTTTCCATTTTAGATTGCGTAGAACAATCAAATGATTTTTTTTAAATATTGTCTATGCTTTCATAATCAATTTGGGGATAATTTATCATTTATTTTTAGAAGATATTCATTTGTTTGTTACTGAAATCACTATAATTCCTGAGAATAACTGGAAAAAATAATGTGTTCAAAACTTCACTCCAAGAATTTGAAGATCTATAAGCCTCTTTGAGCCCTGTTCTATTACCATTTATCATCATAAAATCTTCTAAGTGTTTAAGGAAAACATCTACTGGTTAGTCATGCTTTCTGTATGACATGGACACATCCGTTTTATTGCCCTGTTTTGGCAGTTAGTTGTCTATAACTAGAGATTCACCTAAATCAAAATTGTGTAACACAAGTATGCTACAATCTTGTGCTATGTGAAATGGAACACTTAACTAAAAGGGAAGTGTAATGAATGGCTAGATTGATTAGGACCGCACTTTCATATGATGAGGTTTTCAGAGAAAGTTTAGGAGTTTCAAATATGCTGAAGTGTCTGAAACTATTAAACAGTAAGAGTAGAAGTCGGTCAATAATGAAGGTCATTATGAAGATAGAAATTTGTCTTCGATACAGTTTCTTGGCAGTGCATGCTTTCCCTTAGGCAGTGCGGAATTTGATGCAGAAAGGAGCTTCCCATTCTCCTTCAGGGAAACTATGCTGCTTCTTTCCCTAAGAACTAACTCATTCACCCAGCAATACCAGGGATCAATTTTAAACTGTGTTAACAAACCATCAAACTTATTGCTATTGCCTTTTGTAAAAGTTATGGTATGAATGATAAAGTTCCATATCTGAAAGCCAACTCTAAGTAGAAGTGTGTTAAGACACAAATAACACACAACTCTTGCTTTCTAGAAGGCTCATTCTTATAGATGAGAAACAGACTTGGATCACAATTAGGAGTAAGGACAAACTCTGCTGCAGTGGTGCAGTCAGTGCTCTAAGGGATCAAAAGAAATACATAGACTAATTTTTACTGTACCTTTGGAAACTTCTAGTAGATGGAGATGCAAATGACCTCAAAGTTGAGTGTCAGAGGTCTTTACTGAAGAGAGAGGAAATTCAAGACACAATAAACAGAAAATTAATAAAGCAGGAAAAAACCTCCATTGAAAGTTTAAAGGGGTAAAGTAAATATCTGAAAAAAGGTAGTTACCTTATCTGTAAATATCTTCTTCATATTTTTATACCCCTGA
The DNA here is from genome assembly GCF_000622305.1 of Nannospalax galili. Classification (NCBI taxonomy): domain Eukaryota; kingdom Metazoa; phylum Chordata; class Mammalia; order Rodentia; family Spalacidae; genus Nannospalax; species Nannospalax galili. The sequence continues at coordinate 3,451,252 of NW_008339910.1, read as the reverse complement.
TAAAAGAATCATGTCTAGATTGGAGACTAAATGAAGTCTGTATTAATAAAAATTGGTAAATGAATTTCAGCATAGTAGTCGTTTCTGGCTGCATACTAATATCAAAAAGAAAAAAATGCTTAGAAAAGGCATGCGATACCCATTCTGTCAGAAATTGTCATATAGACAAGATAAACATATAATTCTGACTTGTACATATAATAACAAAATGTTTTTTTACCTTGCTTCCTGATTTTCTGATTATCATCTATCTTTTCATCTAGGAACAATGAGGTATAGTTTCAAATTAAAGGAAAATAATTTGAATTTTAGTAGTTGTGTTCTTTATTTTGATATTCAACAAATTATTGTGTTTTTACTGTGTATTGGTAATGATCCTAATCATGATAAATGCAGAAGGGAACACAGTCCTGATTTGTTTGAAGTGTGCATTCAACTTTGAGAATTTTAATTTAGTATTAATCATATTTTTATGCCTGGGAATGGAAAAAGTGCATTGTCAAGGCCTGGATGCCCATGATCATTTGAATAGTTAAGACAATTGCTGGTCAGCAAGGGAGATGGGAGGGTCATTCTAGCTAATCAGTCCTCCCAAGATTAGATTCTACAAAAGAAATAAACCTTCCCTGTCCCCAGGATAAGTAAAACACAGAGGCAAAGCCACTATGATGCACAACTTGGGACCCTAGAGAAGGGAATTTTAGGGATGCAACCACTCAAAGAAAGCTGAAACTGCTGTTCAGCATTGTAAAGTCCTCCATCATCAATCCACCATCAGAGGAATGTGAAACCATGCTTCACAGTTAGGGACCAGAGATTCATGTTCATGAGAAGGGACCACGATTTTAGCTCACAGGAATGAACCATAGCTCAGATTGATCACAGGAGGGGATCATAACTGTATCTCATGGGAGAAGACTATATCTTTCTAGTACTCGTTGGCAGCCAAGTATATTTTCACCTGTGCCCTACAGGAAATTTAAAACACCAAATTGAAATTCTAGAGATAAAAATATTAGTCCGTGAAATTAAAGCTTATTTTTAATATTTTTTATTGAACTTTTGTACATTTCATAAAACAGTTCTTAATCAAATTAAAAACGCTTCTTCCCCCATATCCCCTTACACCGTCATAATGTATTCTGCCAGACATGTTAAGCCTCATCAGGCCAATCATTTTACCGAGATTTCTTTCTGTGCAAGTTCATCTACTGCAGTCTATTCAGCCTATCTAAAAATGTTAAAGAAGGTCTACGCTCTCTCTCTCCCAACAGCAATCAGTCTCCAACAGTTTTCAATACAGGGCGGGTTTGCCACCTATTTCCCTCACACCACACTGGGCCATTGTCTGATTGAGTTGGCATGGGTCTTGTGCTCAATGCCACCAATATCCACAAGTTCACATGAGCAAGTTTCGAGTGACCTGAAAAACTTCTGTTTCCCTATGTTTATGGTCCAACCCTGGCTCTTACAATCTTTCTGCCCCTTCTTCTGCAAATGTGCCTTAGTTGTGAGTGGGTAGGTTTAGTACAGGAGTTCTATCCAAGGACACGTACTCTGTAGTCTCTAATTCTCTAAAACGTAGCCAGTTGTGGCCTTCTGTGTGCACTACACTCTGATGTGTAATGAAGCCTCACTGGTGAGAGTTGATGGATGCAGCAGTATTCTCTCCACCCCCTGTTCCACTATGTTCCATGAACTATAAGTGTAGAGGTTTCACTGTAGATATGTCACCTAGGACTGGGCATCTCTCAGAAATATACATTCTCTATATATACCCAGTTGTGGAATTCTGTCTGTAAATATAAGGATCCATATTTAGCACATGGTAAAAACTTTCATTTGTCTAGAGATATGACAGAAAGGTGTTTTCTCTAGGATCTGTGCCTTCTCCAGCCATATTTAGCTAAAATTATAGTGCCACCAATGGACTCCCACTGTTTCCATTTTTTCCAAATTCTCTATCTTCTCTTATTATTATTATTTTTTGTAGTGTGCCCAGCCCGAGCTCTTTGCCTGAGAGTTTACTGGTTACAGTTCTCAAACACTTACATACATGGAAATATATTCAGGTTATACTGTAAAGAAAACAGGAGTATTTAGAAATTGTTGAGACATTTTGGCTTTCTGTGGAAGAAATATTAGAGGTATTTTTGGTAGCCATGACTTTTGGAGATGACTATATTCTACAGTTGTCTCTGATGTAGAGGCCAGAGATGTTGCTAAACATTCTACCCTGCATAGAACAGGTCTCACAATACAAAATTATCTTGTCCTAAATGTTAATAATGCTGCTCATAAGAATCTTTTAAATGCTTGTGGGTAGATCTAGAAACTTTGGGCTTTGTTCATCAAAGTTTTGCTTTGTGCACTTATTTTTACTCTTAAATATTTGCAGTTCCAAGGTAAAAAAAAATGCATAGTATGAGAAATTGTGTATAATCTGGAAAATCAGTTCACATTATTTCAAGAATGATGCATTGAGTTACTGAGTTTCGTTTTTATTTTTGTCTTTTTTATTTTTCATCTTTTAATTTTTTAATAATTATACATCATGGGGCTGGAGAGATGGCTCAGTGGTTAAGAGCACTGACTGCTCTTGCAGAGGACCTGGGTTCGATTCCCGGCACCCACATGGCGGCTATGAACTGTTTTTAACTCCAGTTCCAGGGGAATCTGATGCCCTCTTCTGACCACCACGCCACTGCACGACACAGATGCACTCATGTACATGCAGAAAATACACTCATGCACATAAAATAAAAATAATAAAATAAAATAATAATTATACATCCACAAGAAGCTTTTTAAATTTCATACATTTCCCACTCAAATCCAGACACCCCCCCATCCATGCCTCCACTGAACCCTATGCACTCTGCCATACATGCTGAGTGTTATTCATTCAGGTGTTTGTACCCAAATGTCCTTCAATGTAAATGTATCCACTGGGGTCTAGTCAGCCCATCCAGTGGTCCTATGTAAGTCATGCTCTCTCTGAACCACCAACAATCAGCCTCAAATATTTCTCAATCTAGTGCTGGCCTGCCACCTATTTCTCACCTCTCCTTTGGGCCATTCTTTCATTAAGCTGACATGGGTTCCGTGCTCGATGTCACTGTTGTCACAGGTTCACAGGAACAAGCCTCCAGTGTCCTGGAAGCCACCACCTTCCTATGTTCATGAAGCAGCCCTGGCTTTTATAATCTTTCTGTGTCCTCTTCCACAGTGGTCCCTGAGCCATGGGTGGGTGAGATTCCATATAGGAGTCCAATCCTACACTTTACAGTCTCTCATTCACCAAAACTTGGCCAGTCATGGCCTTCTGTGTACATCGCACTTTGATGTACATGGAAGCCTCACTGGTGAGAGTTGAGAGGTGCATTAGCCCCATCTCTACCCAGTACTGTGCTATGTTCTATGAGCCTTAGTTGTAGAGATTTGACTGCAGATGTATCACCTAATACTGGGCATCTCCTAGGCATATGTTCTCTGTGCCTGACCAGATGTGCAGCTTTGCAGTAGCTTCCATCTGTTGCAAAAAGAAGTTTTTTGATGAGTATTGCATGGCATGCTTGTCACACTAAAGGAGGTCTCTTCTATCTGGCACTGCATTCCCTGCCAAGCAGTTCCCAGGTATACATATGCACTAATGTTCAAACACTCTATTGGCATTTCTCATAAGGTTTCTAGCTCATCACTTTTCCCTCTAGGTTTCCTAGCCCCCTGAGATTCACTCATTTCCACTTTTTCTCCCATCCAGCTTCCGTCCTCCTCTCTCCATACTTACAGTGCTCCCGTTATCATCCCCCTCCCCCAATACCTCCTTACTCCTGTCATCTTTCCTCTCTTGACTTCCCTCCCCTACACAGTGGTCCCTTGAATGTCCCTTCCTCCTCTCCTCCTTGCCAATTGCTTCTGCTTTTTCCAACTCCCTCATGTAACATCTGTTCCCTACTATCCCTCTTTCAGGTTGTTTCATTTCTTTTATATCCATGCATCCTTTACCTTTGTCTGGTTCCTGTTGTTACATCAGAATTGATATAGTCACCTATAAGGGATTGAGGCTACAATCCACAAATGAAGGAGAACATGCATCACTTGCTTTTTTGCATTTGTGTTACTTCACTTAGTATAACACTCTAGCTCCATCTGTTTACCTGCAAGTTTCATAATTTCATCTTTTCTTACTGCTGCATAGAACTCCATTGAGTACATGTACTACATTTTCATTGACAATTAGTCATTTGAGGGACGGTTAGGTTGTTTCCATGTCTTAGCTGTTGAGAATACAGCAATAAAAAACATGGATTTAAAGGTATCTCTACAGTATGATGAGTCCTTTGTGTATATGCCAAGGAGTGGCCTCACTGGATCATATGGTAAGTTCGTTTTTAGATTTTTGATGGTTCTCCATTCTCTTTTCCATAGTGTTTGCACAAGTTTGTATTCCCACCAGCAGGGAATGAGCATTCCTCTTTCTCCACATCCTCTCCAGCATTTGGAGTCTTTCGTTCTCTTGATCTTTGCCAATCTGACAGAAGTAAGATGGGATCTTAAAGTGTTTTTTTAATCCTCATTTCTCTAATTACTAATAACTTTGAGCACTTTTTAAGGTGCTTCTTAGCCATTTTTATTTCCTCATTTGAGAACCCTGTTTAGATTTATCACCCTTCTTTTTATTGCATCGTTGATTTTTTTCTTTCTTTTTTTGGAGTTCTTTGTATATTCTGGATATTAATCCTCTGTCGGATGTGTAGCTGCTGAAGATTTTCTCCCACTCAGTGAGTTTCCTCTTCCCTTCCTTAGTTGTTTCTTTTGCTGTACAGAAACTTTGTAATTTAATGAGGTCCCATTTACTGATTGTTTACCTTAGTGCCTGAGCAGTAATCTGAGCAAGCTGTTGTCAGATTTAGAAAGTCCTTTCCTAGGCCTATATGTTGGACGGTGCTGCTTATGTTTTCTTTTAGCAGTTTCCAAGTTTCAGGTTTTGTATTTAGGTCTTTGATCCATTTGGAGTTGACTTTTATGCAGGGTGAATGATAAGGGTCAAGTTTCATTTTTCTGCAGGTGGAGATACAGTTTTGCCAGCACCATTTGTTGAAGATGTTGTCTTTCCTCCATTGTGTGTTCATAGCATCATTGTCAATTGTCAGGTGGCTGAAATTATATGAAGTCATGTTTGTTCTTCTATTGTGCTCCATCAATCTATGTGTCTGTTTATGTGCCAGTGCCATGATGTTTCTATGACTATAGTTCTGTAATATAATCTGAGATCTGATATGGTGATCCCTCCAGCACTGTCCTGTTTGCCCAAAATTGTTTTGGCTATCCATGGTCTTTTGTGAATCTGTATGAATTTTAGGATGATTTTGTAAAGCTCTGTGAAGAATGTATTTTGATTGGGATTACATTAAATCTATAAATTGCTTTTGATGAGATAGTCATTTTCTCAGTATTGAGTCTAACAATCCATGAGAATGGTAGGTCTTTCCATCTCCTAATTTCTTCCTTTATGTTCATTGTAACAATGCTGTTTTGTTATAAAGCAAAGCTAATAAAAATAAAGGGGGAAGAAAAGTAAATGAAGACAAGAAAAAAGTATTTTCAGTATCATCTATTCTTGGAATGTACTTCATTCAAGATGTTGACCAGGGGTTCCATGAATGCCAAAACAGTCCTGACTATTGCCCCAGTTCTTGGAAACCCACCAGAACTGGACAGTAAGACCCTGTTCCTGAAGGCATGACACATGAGTTGTAGCACAAACAAGGAAAAATCAAGCTGTTGCTAATGTCAGAGTCTTATTTCTACTGGAAGCATTCATAGTGCCAGAAGATGTTCTATAAGTTCCTGGAAGGAAAATATAATCATCAACCTTACCCTTCTTTGAATCCTGTGAATGACAACTGTCTTGGCAATATGTGTCCAGCAATATAATGATGTCATTAATATTATAGGAGTAACTAAACAATCTCTAATTGGATTTAAGGTGAATTTCATAGGATGGAACCCATAATTTACTTGAATATCAGGATAATGAACCTGAAGCTAAAGAGGTCACATGACATACAATTTATCTAATTAGTTTTCTACTAGCCATACTATTAAATTGACTCCTAATGACTTGTTATGCACATAGATGAATGTCTCAGCTTTTACCAGAGTAGTATTCTTATGCAGATGATGTTGATTCTCAATTGGCCAATGTGCAGAAAACAAGAGGTTACAGAAATGTTATCACTGGATATGACACCAGTATCAAATTTCTGCCCCTCAAGGCTCAGCAGTCATTGTAGAATAGGGGATAGAAGATTTTAAGAGACAGAGGTGGTAGAGACCAGCTGGAAATAGTTTTCCAGACAACCAGACAACTCACAGCAATAGTTTCAGCATGCTCAAATCTCATGAAAGCTCAAACCAGACAAATTTACCACATAGACATGGTGGTAATGAGGAAGAAATCCCAACCTTACTGAAGGAAATTTTGGCAAGCAGTGGTTGCCTGGATAGGGAGAGACAGCCCTTTTCAGGAATGGGGCTATTGGCAGATTAACCAGTCTCCAGTGGATGGACTCACACTGAAGGACATTTGAGAGCACAAATTAGACTCTCTAGGCCTTATTATATATGCAAGCTAGCAGCTATGGCATTAAGTTCATAAATGGGTTCTAGAAATGAATTAAAATGTAAACACGACACACAAAAATCTATGCAACATAGTAAGGCTGTATTAAAAGGAAAACTTATAGCACTAAGTACTTATATTAGAAAAATTACAGAAAGCTCATATTAATACTTTAATAATGCACCTGAAGACCTTAGAAAACCAAGAAAAACACAGAATCTAAAAATAATAGATGGTAAGAGATAAATACCATTAAGGCTGAAATGAAAGAAATAGAAATGAAGAAACAATATTAAGAATCAAAGGGAGAGTGGTTTCTTTGAAAAGATTAACAGGATTGACAAACTTTTAGCCAAAATAGCTGAGAAAGAGAGAGAGAGAGAGAGAGAGAGAGAGAGAGAGAACACAAATTAATTAACTCAGAAATGAAAAAGGAAATATTATAACAGACCACAAGGGCACTTAACAAGGACAGCCTTTTTTAAAAAAAAATTATTGTGCTTTTAGACTTCCCATAAAACAGTCCTTAAACACCTCATGCATTCTGTCATACATGTTAAGTCCTATCCCACCCTAATATTGGAACAAGGACATTCTTAAAACTATATTTCACTAACATCAAAAATCTAAGATAAGTGGATAGTTGTAGATATGTACAACCTAGAAAAGCTAAAACAATATAATTTAAACAGACTAATAAAACCCACAATATGGACGAAGTAATTTAAAAACTCCAAAAATATGAGCTGCAAATAAGATGGATTTAGTGTAGAATTATACCAAACTTTCTGAAATTTTTTGGTAAAATAGAAAAGCAACACTTCCAAAACCTTTCCATGAATACAGTATTACCCTAGTACGAAAACGCTACAAAGACTCACCCTTCCCCCTGAAAAATGATAGACCAACAACTCTGATGAAAAGTAGACAATAAATTCTCAAACTAAAAACTGAATTCGAGAAAACACAAAAAATATTGTCCATCATGATGAAGTCAGCTTCATCTCAGATATGCAGGGATGGTTAAGCCTACACAAACCAATAAATTTAATCCACCACATTAACAATTCAAGAACTGAAACAATATGATGATCTTATTAGATGAAGAAAAAGCCTTTGGCACAATCCAACATCCACTCATGGTAAAAAACATCATGCAGAATGTAGAGATACAGAAGAGATAGCACTACATAATAAATACAATATACATTAAACCCACAGCCAATGACGTCTTTAACAAAGAAAAATGTAAAGCATTCCCATTAAAATCACCAAAAAGATAAGTATATCCAATCTCTAGATTCCTTATCAATATAGTCTTATCTGGAGAATTGGAAAAAATGAAGTAAATAAAAGAGATGCAAATTGGAAATGAGAAATCAAATTATCCTTAGTTGCAGATGATATGATTCTCTATATAAGAGATGATAAAGACTCCACCAGAAAACTCGTAGAGCTGATATGCTCATTCAACAAATTAGCATGGTATAATATTAAGGCAAAAATCAATAGCCTTCTTATACTACAAATATAGGCTTTCAGAGTTAGAAATCAAAGAAATTATCCTATTAATGTGAGCCTCGAGAAACATATCTTTAAATAAATATAACCAAGGATGGCAAGGACTTGTAAAATAATAATTTTAAGATATTAAAGGAAGAAATTTAAGAAGTTACCAGAAAACGAAGAGCCCACTTGACTCATAGATTGATTGGATTAATATTGTCAAAATAGCCATCCTGGCAGAAGCAATCTACAAATTTGATGCAATCCACATTAAACTCCAACACAGTTGCTCACAGAAATTGAAAAAATAGTCTCAAATTTCAAAGGGAAGCACAATGAAAACAACATAAAAACAGAAATCAATCAGTGGAATAGCATTGTGTACCCAAAATTAACTCAACAAAATTACAATTATTTGGTTTTTGACCAAGTGACCAAAAACACTCATTGAACAAAAAATATGTTCAATAAATGGTGTTGAACAAAATGGATAGCTCCATGTAAAAGACAGAAACTAGAACTCTATTTCTCACCCTGAACAAACCTCAACTTCATATGGATCAAGAACCTCAACATAAAACCTGATGTCATGAATCTGACAGTGGAAAAAGATGGGAACATGCTGGAATTTATAGGCACAGGAAAGCACTTTTTGAACACAGCTCTCAGAGCAGGCATTAAGCCAACACTTGAAAAATGGGGACTTCATAAATTAAAATGCTTTATAGAACAAAATATGTCATTATTCAGTGGTTGAATAAGACACCTAGAGAATGTGAAAAAAATCTTTACCATCTATAAATCTAACAGAGACTTAGTCTCTAGGATATACACAAAACTCAATAAACTAAACATCAAAATCAAACAATGTAATTAAAATTTGAGGCATGGAACTAAAGAAAGAATAATAATGAAACAAAATTACTGAGGAAAATTTTAAAATGTTCGTTATCTTTAGGATATACACAAAACTCAATAAACTAAACATCAAAATCAAACAATGTAATTAAAATTTGAGGCATGGAACTAAAGAAAGAATAATAATGAAACAAAATTACTGAGGAAAATTTTAAAATGTTCGTTATCTTTAGCCTTCAGAAGAAAGCAAATTAAAGCAACTTTGATATGCTATCTTACCCAAGTCAGATGCGCTAAAATTGAAAAGAAAGTGATGACAAATGCTGGAAAGGATGTGGCTAAAGGAGAATACTTATTCCCTGCTTGTCAGTGTAGCTGAAACAGCCAATAAAGAAAAGAGTGTGGAGGTGCCTGAAAAGCTAAAAATAGATCTCTCCAATGATCCAGGCATATGACTCATAGGCATATACCCAAAATATTCTATTTGCAATAACAAAGATTCATGTTCATCCATGTTCATTGCTTCCATATTTACAGTATCCAGAAATGGAAATAACCTAGATGTCCATCAACAGATGAAAAGGAAAAAAAAATGATGTTTATACCATGAGATATCATTTGGATGTTAAGAAACATGCAATTATGAATTTCACAGGTGAGTGAATGGAACTGGAATCAATCTCAGTGTGAGAAAACAAAGATCAAGAAAGACAAATGTAGCATGCTTTCTCTTATAAATGGATACCAGCCTTGAATATTTATATAGAGGATTTTTAATTGGAATATCCTTAGAGATCAGGAAATTAATAAACAGCCTTCAACGGGATGGTCATATAAGGGGAGCTAGAATACAGTCACATAATTTGGGAAGGGAGACTAATGAAGAATATGAATTTAATGGTGTGAGGAAAAGGAGAGCAGGGTAAAAAATAAAGTAAATGGAGGAATAACTAACAATAATGACCTTTTGGAAGAGTCATTTGCAAAATACTACAGATGCCACTTTCAACATACTCATATACAATATAAAAAAATTAAATGTAGTTACTCTATAAGTACAACAGTGACCCTAGTAGATGCCACATACTAGCTAATGAAAAGGCCAATATCAGGAATGGACTCCCTCTTTTTCTGTTGTTGAAAAGAAACTCCCCTAGACCCTCAAACAGTCCTGGCTATTGCCATTGCATGTGGTTATTTACTAGAACTTGACAATAAGACCATTTTGCTGAGGTCATTACATGCCTATGTCATAGAACAAACATGGTGAAATCAAGCTGGTACTGACATCAAAACATCATCTCTACTGGCTTACTTTGACAGTAGTAAAAGTTCTATGCTTGTTATTGACAAAGAAAGTTAATCATCAATCTTACCTAGCTGTGATCTCTGAGAGGTACAGTAACAACTGTCTGTTCAAAATATGATCACTAGTGCAATAGTGGGACAACTATTGTAGGAGTAACCAAAAACCTTCTATGTAGATTTAAGAACAATTTTATAAAATGGAATCTATGCTTGATACAGCTATCAGGGACAAGATCCTGTAGCTAGACAGGTCAGAGGTCATAGGGGAAAGTCTACTACTATCATTCTGCTAAATATATATAGAATTAAATTGACTCACAATGATTAATTGTTATACCCATCGATAAGTACATCTCTCAACTCCACCACAGAAGATACTTCTTACAGTGGATGGTGATTAACAAAGAGTTCTGTAGCTGGTTACACTGCAGAGAATAGAAACTACAGCGTGCTTAACACCAAATAGAATATCTATATCACATTGTCTCCTTCTGAAGTCACGTATCATTGCTGAAGAGGGAATGGAAAGATTGTAAGAGCAGTGTGGTAGTGAATACAAGCAAACGGTGTTGTCTAGACACAACAGGGCAGTTGCAAATATGAATCCAAAGCACTTATGATAGCATGCAAAAGACCTGTGCAAACCCAAGACAGACAGCATTCCATCAGGGATAAGGGAGGTGAGAAAGAAGCATCAGTCCTTGCTGAGGATCTATTGGCAATTGGTAAATTCTGGAAGAGGGGGATCTGTTTTCCTTTATGTAGAAGTTTGACAGCAAGGGATAGACTCATATCCAAGCACTTTTAGGAGACACAGATTAGACTCCATATGCCTCAAAAATATATAAACAATAATAAAGAACATGAAGTAATAGTGAGTTGTAAGATGGGATTTGGAAGGCAGAGAGGGTTTGAGTATGATCAAAATACAGTGTATGAAATTCTTGAATCAATAAAAATATCAAGAAGCAAAAAGGCTCCATGAAGTTACAAATTAACTATGACTTATAAAACTATAAGACTATATTAAAGTGTATAAAAGCTGGGGTTGTTTAGATGTATAGAGAAGTTTGTGGTGTGTTCCCTGTTTGATATGTGTCTTCTTTTTCTTAATGACAATCCAGATTCCATTGTAATTCAGATATAATCATAATAATGAGAAAATCTACACTTCTGTTTCTTCAGCTTCTAAATATTTTCTTATTTCTTCACAAAATTTTCTCAAGATGCCTGGTGAAAAAGCTGTTATCTTATGTATATCCAGAAGAAATTTAATTCATCCTAGCTTAGACATTAAAATATATATTCTGGTTCATATAATTGAGGAAGTCAAGAGGAAGATAAACTTTGTGCCCATGCTACGTGGTCAGACCAGCTCAAAAACTAAAACAGGAAAAAAAAGTGGACAAACACACAGAAAGGGGGGGGGGAGAGAGAGAGAGAGAGAGAGATACATAGAGAGAGAGAGAGAGAGAGAGGTATGAATATGCTTGGGCTCAATTATTGCACATTTTGAGGGGATACTTTCAGTATACAATCTTTATGCATGGTTTTATTCAACTGCTGTCTCTCATTGGAGAAATTCTCTTTGGTTACTGTATTTGTATACATGAGTTACATAGCTTTTGGAAGAGAAGAAGGAAAAATGGGAGCCACATGTGATAGTGCATGACTTTAATACCAGCACTTGGGAGGCTGAGCAGGAAGATATTTGGTGTAAGATCAAGGTTAGCTTGGTCTAATTAACAAGTCCCAGGCCAGCTGGATCTATAAGGAGACCTTGTTTCAAAAGACAGAATACGAAAGAAAAAGAGAAGCATTGTACCATACCCTTGAGAACGGTATTTCTTTGCTTTTTAAGAAGATTAACTGTGAGTCATTGCATTTTAGTTTATATTGTTAGAATCCTAGCTTTTAAATTATGACTTTCGTGCAGGTAAAATGACCCTTGACAATTTTCTTCTCCGTCTACACCAGGAGGCCCTTGATCTTCCGTAAAACAACTTATGCTTCAACACCTTTACTTGACATTTCTGCAAAAACATTATTTTCCTTGTTTTTTAGGGTTCCTAGAGCTTTATTAAACTTATAGTGTGATGGCTTAACCATCTGCATTTTTATGAACCCATCTTGTCCTTTACAGGAAACCAAATATATCTTAGTACTCAGTAAAATTTTCTTCAGCAAATATTTTATTCTGTCAGCATGAATGACTTTACTAGCATAGTTACCTGTCATATAGGTGCCTTCATGCAATTTCCTAAAGAGAATCCAAGTTTTGTTCTCACCCTGCCAGATATGAATATGAATTCATATACGAATACATGAAATCTGCTTTTCTCTATCATCCTTTACCTTCCAGACATTTTTATCTTTCTCATCAAAGTTTTAGCAAGATTCTTGATGCTGAAGTATTAATCCTGCATCCATAACAGTGCTCTGTTGCATTTTGGGGGCTTCGAAACATCACCACTAACTGAAAAATTCTAATTTTCACTAAAATAGTGCACTTTACAATGATGATGATGGTGGTGATGATGATGATGGTGGTAGTGGTGGTGATGATGATGATGATGATGATGGTGG
>NW_008339910.1:3435245-3436712 GCF_000622305.1 Nannospalax galili | reverse complement strand
AGTCCAACTCCATGGGCCCATGGGGCTTTTCCAGTGAGAATCTCATAGTCAGAGAGGCCAGGATCAGGCCACAGGAAAAAGGAACTTCAGCAAAGAGGAGAAGCATTTAGGCACCGTGAGTCAGACTTGCACACTCCCCAGCTGCAGGGAGCAGGACTTGCACACAGGAGTGCTAAGGCCTTATACTCGGTAGCTCAGTCAACAGTCAAGGATATTTGCTCTGAATCCTGTCTTCCTACCCTTTCATGCTAAGTCAACATCATGCTATAGATAGTGTTTGTTCTGAAATACAACCATGGAGACGCCATAAAGCCAAGCAATTAGGATGGATGTTGCCATTCAGAGATGGGGCATTTATGACAGGAGACTCTGATAAGGAAGAACAAATAAAAGGTCATCCCTATCCACATGAGCTCAAAATGAACTACTGGTTTATTATACTAAATATGGTCTGGGGGTGAGGCTCAGTGGTATAGCACTTATATGTGGGGTTCAATGATGATGATGGTGGTGGTGGTGGTGATGATGATGATGATGATGGTGTTGATGGTGGTGGTGGTGGTGATGATGATGATGGTGGTGGTGGTGGTGGTGGTTGTGGTGATGATGATGATGAGTGGTGGTGATGGTGGTGATGGTGATGCTGGTGGTGATAATGGTGGTGTTAGTGATGGTGGTGTTAGTGATGTTGACGGTTAGTGATGCTGGTGGTGGTGGTGGTGGTGGTGGTGGTGGTGGTGATGATGATGATGATGATTAGTCAGCTTTGAACAAGATCAAATTTATTCCTTCAATACTGTGGTAGATCTTACATTGATTTAGTCACAGTGCTTCAGTATGATGTACAGTACATTTTACATAGAAGTTTTGTGTTTGGGATTATTCTAGTAAGACATTAAATGTATGTTTCAGATCATAAAACTGAAGAATCCTACAAGAAGACAAATGGAGACGATTTTACTTTCCCAGTGTCTGCCTGAGTGACTCTCAAATATATTTGTGTTTTATCTTCATGTTGGTCCCTAGGAATCTTTCCATCTCCTTTTCTGCAATGATCTCTGAGCCCTGGATTCGTTGTCCTCTCTTGCACACGGGAGCTTTGCTGATGAGAGCTGAAAGATGTATTAGTATTCTCTCTACCCATTTTTTCATTGGTTTTATGTAGAGGTTCCATTGTAAATGTGTCATGTAGGGTTGCACATTACTGTGTGTGACCAGTTGTGGAACTTTGTAATATTTTCCAACTGTTGCAAAAGAAGCTTTTTGATGAGTGCTGACAGGCATACTTTTTTCCATTTTGAATTATACATTTAAACTTGCACCATCTTTCGAAAGCACAAATTCCTCTTATGTCTCTTTTAATTAAAACTGATATGTTATCAAATGTGATTAAAATAATGATCATATAGAATCATAACTAAATTTTTATATATGCAGTGGATATTATATCTGATATAGATTATATTG
>NW_008339910.1:3434835-3435162 GCF_000622305.1 Nannospalax galili | reverse complement strand
TGGTGGTGGTGATGATGATGATGATGATGGTGGTGGTGGTGGTGATAATGATGATGATGATGGTGGTAGTGGTGGTGATGATGATGATGATGGTGGTGGTGGTGGTTATGATGATGATGATGGTGGTGCTCGTGGTGATGATGATGATGATGGTGGTGGTGGTGGTGTTGGTGATGATGGTAATGATAGTGGTGGTGGTGATGGTGATGATGGTGGTGGAGATGGTGACAGTGGTGACCATGGTGATGGTGATGGTGATGATGATGGTGGTGATGGTGGTGATGGTGATGATGGTAATGATGGTGGGGGTGGTGGCAGGGGTGACGA
>NW_008339910.1:3427195-3430458 GCF_000622305.1 Nannospalax galili | reverse complement strand
TTGTGGAACTTTGTAATATTTTCCAACTGTTGCAAAAGAAGCTTTTTGATGAGTGCTGACAGGCATACTTTTTTCCATTTTGAATTATACATTTAAACTTGCACCATCTTTCGAAAGCACAAATTCCTCTTATGTCTCTTTTAATTAAAACTGATATGTTATCAAATGTGATTAAAATAATGATCATATAGAATCATAACTAAATTTTTATATATGCAGTGGATATTATATCTGATATAGATTATATTGAAAATATATATCTAGAGCTTTATATCACATAAGATTTAAATGAGAAAAACTTCAATTTTGATAAAATTTTAGTGATATTATTTAGTGATAGCAAGTATATGTTTTATGCTAGATTAGGAAATTAAAAACTCATAAATATTTAACAAAATTACTGTTTTCTTACTTAATTATTAAAGTTTATAACAAAAATATTACTGTACAAGCAAAATATCTGAATGTAAAAATGCATTCACTTATGTGCTAAGAAACAAACAAAAGCAATTCATGATAGTGAAGACTTTTTCAGAGAATCATTGTCTGATATTTGATGTGTGTCATCTCCTTTCTGGTGATCAAGATTTTCCTTACTCAGGCTCCTATCTCAAATGCAAATCATTTTTCCAGAAACACACCACCAAATCGTGTTTCACCATAAATGTGGGCATTTGTAAATCAGTAAAGCTTGTACATACAATTGAACACCAAACAAGCAAAAATAAAATGTCTAAGAAGCTATGTAATTAAGAAAAAGTCCTCTGGAAAATATTTTATTCACTAATAAAGATTGTAATCAACGACTGAGAGAGATGCCTCAGTGGTGTCTTACAAACAAGTCTAACTGCAGTTCCAGGGGTTCCAGTACCCTTTTCTGGCTCCACAGGCATCTGCATGCATGAAGTGCACATATATACACTCAGGCACACACACATACACATAAAATAAACATAATAAACAATTTTAAAGATTATAAAAATTGATTAAAAAGTAACAGATTATTTTCTAATAAATATTATGTTATTATATATGTGAATATATATCCTGATGTAACCACAGAACCCAGGAAAAATAAACATAACTAGGAGGGAAACTGCTAAGAAAGACCTTGAGAGAAAAGGATAGTAACAGGCAGATGTTTTCAAGTGGGAAACAGAGAAAATGGGGAGTATTTAACTGCAGAAGGGATAGAGAGCGGTAGAGTGGCATATGGTGGGAAGAGTAAAGAGCAATAAATAATGCTTATGTGGTGGTAGAGAGTCAGGGATAAATATATTAGATCAAAAAGTCTTCTGAAAACTGCATGTTGTTCATATATATATATATATATGTATGTATGTATATATATGAGTGTAGCTGAAAGCTATATAACTAAATACACAGTTATAGGCAGGGGAAAACCTCCCTTGGAGATATTGGTCAGAGTCATCCAAGAGACTCCCAAAATAATACAGGGCATTGCCACAGCCCTTGATAATCTCCCAGAACGTGAAGGTACGATCATATTGCTGAAAATTTGACAGTCTTTGGATATAAGACTTGGAGCAGTCAAGCTGGAAATGGCCTGGAAGTCTCCTTCCTAATACTGAAGACTATCTCTCATAATATTGCAAGATACTATTCTAGCTGCCAAAGGGAAAAATAGAATCACGGGTCCTACCCAGTTGTTAATCTATGAACCACAAATTTGGCCCAAGAAACTAACTCTATTGGTTCACTATTGACGCTTTTTTATTGGGAGTAAGGGACAGCTATCTGTTAGGGCCTGCTTAATGAGAGGGAGCTATGTATTACTATAAACCTAAAGAAACACATATTGTTGGAATTTACGTAGACCATAGAGAGAAACCTATTTTGTCACACCTCTAAACCAAAGTAATTTACAGACAAGTTTGCTTCTATCCACTCATCAAAGAAGTTTTTTGTTGTTTAGTTTTTTTTTGTTTGTTTTTTGGTTGGTTTTTTTGTAACAGATAGAGACTATTATGAAGTCCCACAGCTTGTCAAAGGCAAAGAATAAGAGCCAGTGCAATGTCCAGCTCTAAGTGACACATCTACAAAACACTCCTACATATAAGGCACAGAGAACAAGGGAAAGGGTGGACAGAAGAAATACTAATACATCTCTCAACTCTGACCAGAAAGTCCCCCTTACAACATATGTTGATTAACCTAGAGAGCTCAAGTAGCCAAAGTTCAGAGACTAAGACATTGCATAGTGCTTATCCCTGAATAGAACTCCTATAAAAAGCCTCTGCCACCCGAGGCTCAGGGACCATTGTTGAAGAGGGTGCAGAAAGACTGCAAGAGCCAGAGTTGGCTGATGAACATAAGCCAACAGATTTTCCCAGACAGCTGGGAAGTTACTCATATGAACTCATATTAATGGTAACATATGCACAGGTCCCATGTAATCTCAAACTAGTGAAAATCCTAGCACAGAAGTATGAAAGTGTGTAAGGAACCCCAACATTAGTTAAGGAACTATTGGCAATGAATAGCTACCTGGAGAGGGAGAATCAGTTTTATTTAAGGAGTGACAGTGGATAGATTACCAATTCAGTGAATACACCCACACCAGAGGCCATTTGAAGGCATATATTTGATTAAATAGGCCTTAATATATATGGCAGATTACATGAAATCAGGTGAGGGCATTAAGAGGGATGCAAATAGGGAAGAAAATTTATATAAGATCAAAATATATTGTATATAAATTTCAAAAACTCTTAAGGAGTGACAGTGGATAGATTACCAATTCAGTGAATACACCCACACCAGAGGCCATTTGAAGGCATATATTTGATTAAATAGGCCTTAATATATATGGCAGATTACATGAAATCAGGTGAGGGCATTAAGAGGGATGCAAATAGGGAAGAAAATTTATATAAGATCAAAATATATTGTATATAAATTTCAAAAACTCAAATTTTTTTTGGTCTCTTTGAGACAGGGTCTCCCTGTAAGCCCAGTTTTAAAATATTTATTTTTTTTATTTTTTGTGTATGAGTGTAGTGCCTGTACATGTCCAAGTGCACCCATTTCATGCATTGACGATGCAGGTCAGAATAAGGTATTGAATTCCCCTAGAACTGGACTTACAGACAGTTGTTAGCTGCCATATGGGTGCTAGAAATCCAACCTAGGTCTTCTGCAAGAGCAGCCAGTGATCTTAACTTCTGAGCCATCTCTCCAGCTCTCATAATTTAAAAAAAAATAAAATATGAAAATTGTGGTTTATATTTTCACTATAAGTA
>NW_008339910.1:3397759-3425889 GCF_000622305.1 Nannospalax galili | reverse complement strand
TATATATATAAATTTAGTTGCACCAAAATGCTTTATAATATGATTTCTTTCCTTCATTCTCCATTCTTGATTATCTTAACCTCGGATACTAATTGTGCTTAGCTAAGCAGCTTAAAGGTGTTGCTTGCACCAATGCCTTGCATCTCATAGTGCATAGGTGATGCTACTATCTATATGTTCATGTAGATTTGGGCTTATATAGACCCTATATTAGTTGCCTAGGGAGCATTAATATATGATATAAAGGTTTGTTTTCAGTTTGTGTTCAATCCTATAGCTTCGTCCCAAACCTCTATTTCAGATCTTTGTCCCCAGTCTTCCCATTCGGATCTTTCACTATCAATTCTTCTTTTTTAAATTCTTTTTTATTTATTTTTATTTTCAATTATGTATGTATGTGTGCATATGTGTGTATCTGAATTCAGGTGCCTAAAGAAGCCAGAGAGGAGGATACGATACTCCAGGAACTGGAGTTACACGTGCTTCTGAGCAGCTTGATATGGTTTCTCGGGTTTGAACTGTGTCCTCTGAGAGATCTGTATGTGCTCTTAATCATTGAGCCATTTCTCCAGCCCTCAATATCAATTCTTGTCAGTCTTAAAAACACTTTTGCAGTTTCCAAATAGTTTGAACATATTCTACAATTGTATTAAATTCTCTTCCATGAAATAAGTGGTTAATTTCACTAATCTCAGTCCATTGAAACTACATCACTATTCAAAATACCTTGTTCAAAACCACCTAAGGTGAGGTTGCAATGGTAGTAGCTGTCTACAATCCCCTTGTCCCCACAGAGTTAGTTGTTCTATCAATAAAGCAAACTCAGACTTCCACAGCGTTTTCAGGTGGCTGTGATTATTTTCAGAACAGCAGTCATAGGCGAGAGCTGAAGTGTACTGGTGAAAGCCCCTGACCTGAAGGGTGGTTCAGGCATTTTGCTTATGGGCTGTGTTCTTTCTTATGTGTAATCACATCTAAAACATTTCATTTTCATCGATTTTACTTTAATTATTCTAAAGCTCAAATGTAGTAATGCTGATAAGTTTCATCCTTGGATATTATGTCTTGAATGCAGGCTTACTCTACTTCTAATGACCTCTCCATCAGAACTTGGTTGCTTGTCAGGGGTGAATTCTCAAGATATGTACAATGGATGAATTGAGGTGCCACTGGTCTTCACTATAGGAAGAACAGTGTCCACTATCCCAATAGCATTTGTCACAAATTCTCTAGGGTGTTCCTTCTGATTGCTGATCCCTCTGACAGTAATCAGGTGTCCAAAATAGTGTGGCCTGTACCATAACCTGAAACTGTCATCAGGTTCATCTGGCTTGGACTCCACACAAATCTATGTGTCTTTATACCCCACAATATAATAGACAGAACATGTTCCAAAGAGATAAAAGATCTTTGCTTCCTTATTCTGATAGAGGCTCAGATGAAATACTGTTACTTTATAGTACATGTCTTAATATGCCTATACCACTAAGATCTCTAAATAATTTTATAGGTTCAAAAGAACCTCAAATTATTGTAGCCATTAAATCTCACTCATTTGAATATAGTTGCACCATAAAACCCACAATGTTCTAACTCTCACTCAGTTTGATCAGTGTAGAACTGAAGAAGCATTTAGAGTGTGATATTGCCAAGACACAGAAAGAAGTACATTCATATTTGGATTATAGCTCTTCCTAAGGTAAATATAAATGTACATTATTATGTCTTTTTCAGATACCCTGTAATTTATGAAGAACACATTAACGAAATTATTGGCTGAACACCAGGTACCATAAGCATAATTAATGTGAAATAACACAGATCATCATTCTCTAGGATTTTTATCAGATGCAAGGACTGAACTTCGTGTGGCTTTTATGAACTAAGTACTTAGGGAAGCATATGAGCTATCCTCCTCTGAGATGTGATGTTGTTTTTATTTACTACCTCGACTAATAGTGAAGAGGAGGTTGTGCTAGAGTCATATGTTGGAATGCATGTGATTATATGGTTTACACCTCACCAAGAAAGATCCAATGTGGAGATTGACTAAATGCCATTTGAGTCAATGCCAATTAATCATTTGAGGAACAGTAATATAATTATTGGCTCAAAATGTCAATAGAGATGGAAAATTTTGCTTTAGAATTTATTCAAAAGGGTGCTTTCCATCAAAAATTAAAACAATACTAAAATAAGAGTCAGGAGATTTTGAGTCATATGTAATCCCAGTGCCTAAGAGGTAAAGGCAGAAAGAGCAGGAATTCAAAGCCAATCTCTACTACATAGTGAGTTTGAAGCCAACATGTGCTATATGCCACAAAATAAGAGAGGAAAAACAAACAAACAAAAAAAAAACAAAGAGGAAAAAAGATGGAAGAAAAGAAGGAAAGAAAGAAAAGGAATGATAAAGCAACTAAAATTGTGTTACTTTAATAGAGCAACAATAGCATTTGTCAGCTGCAGACAATAGAGAATACAGAAATGCATTTGCACAGATATGCTTGGTAGATTCTGAAAAGATACAAGGTGGCAAGATGGCACAGTGGGTAAAAGTGCTTGCTGTCAAACATAATGGCCTACACTTCATCACTGATACCCATGCAGTAAAATGGCAAAACTGACCCCCACATGTTGTACACACAAATACACAGATACACACACATGTCACCATAAATTAAATGTAATAATTTAAAATAAAAATAAAAAAATGACTCCCACTGAGAAAAAGTTAATGTGGACATTGATAAACATGGAAGGATTGGTAATGACTGGGACTCTCTAATAATGGAAAGACTCACAGAAGGAACAGGATCAGGAATGCCACAAGCAGATCAGCCATTTCAGTGGGTTGAGGAACACTACTCTTTGAAGCTGTGGCAGATTCACGGGGAACACTTTTCCAATATTTCAGCATTAGCTTCAGATGGAAATATTTGCTGCATAGCATTTCTAATTCTCTAAAATGTTTTCAAATAGAGGTCGAAGGTAGCACAAAGGTTAAGGGTTTTGTGTGGTATTACTAAAACTCTGCCTGTTATTGAATTACGAAAAATGTGGTGTAGAACGTGGAACATTTAGTCATACTTTTGCTGTCACAATTTCAAGTCAGGAAAACTTTCAGATGAAGTGCCCATCCATCCCTGCAGCATTTGCTGTTGATTTGTTTCATCACAGGTGGTTTGCTGATAAAGTAGAAAAGGGCTTGTACCTCTTCCAATTCATGACAACTTCATCACTGATTCTATTGAAGTGTTAAGACCAGGTTCAAGATGATGATGGAAATACAGACAGTTATGAACATTCACTGTTATCTTTCATGGCAAATCATCTCGATTTGTTTTATGTTTATGTAAAAATGCTGAAGTTAAAAGCTCACTGCCAATGGTCAATTACATTGGAAAGATCAGAACTTTAAAAAATCTGAATGGATTCAAAAATTGTTGCCATTTTTAGTACTTCATTCCCTCCACCAGTACCAGTAGTCAAATCTATTGTTCATTTTTGTGTGGTATTACTAAAACTCTGCCTGTCTTGAAAATCACAGTGTATTTAAGCTGGTAATTTCTTATTTGATGCAACATTATTTTCTGTCTGTTGATGTATGCAATATATTAGACTTTAGAATTTATTTTAGATTTAAATTTATAATGTATTTTTATATAACTACATTAATAAGAAACTTTTATCCAAACAGGACAAGCTTGGGCTACTCTGTAATTGTTCTTGAAGTAAAAATAAGATGTAAAGTAAAAATAGTGGTAGCAAAATGAAAGAATCACATTTCTTTAAAATTAATAATAAAATTATACAGGTCTATGGATATAGAAAACGAACATTAGTGTATGTTCAGTATCACAGTATTGTTGTTTGTTTAACTGCAATAAAATATTTCAGCATTGCATCAGTTAAAATGTCTAATTTAGATAATGATTATACTTGTTAAAACTTAAAAGTATAAACTTTAATAAATTGACATTATTTACCCCTGAAATCAATAGACATTACTATAGAAAGAAAAATCACCACCTGCTAATGAATCGTTATTTACTTTTGAAAATTATTCTTTTTCTAAGCAATTTCAGGTGAATTCAGAGCTATTAAAGTAATTAAGTACAGCGACATGCTGGGAAAATTGTGGAGGGAAAATATCTTAAAATACACAGTATTTCTCAGCAGAGAAATTTAACAGATTAGGTTGTGCCTACATTATTGGTTGTGACATAGGTCAAATGATCAGAATCTAGGCTTATCTGTTGTGAGTACGTGGATATATGTATTAGACTTTTTGAAGCAGGGTTTCACTATATAGCCCATGCTTGTCTCAAACTGACAGTTTGACTTTTTAAAATATTCTAAGCTCTGTGATTCAAGACATGCTCTACCACAGTGGCTTATATATTTTTATTATATTTTTATTGGAATACAATTCTTATGAAAGAAACCACACCTATTCAAGGGGTACAATTTAATAAATTTTGCTGTATCCATATGCACCCATGACATTTATATCCCAATCAACACAGAACACGTATGGTCCATGTATACCTAATGTCTCTCAGACTTTTACCATGAAAGCATGTTAGATGTTACCAAGTGCCAATTGTCACCAGTCCAGATGATTATGTGGTTTATGTCCTTATATGTTATTTATATTATATACTACATTTATTGATTGTCTTATGTTGAAGCAACTTTGCATCTTCAGGATGAAGCCCAATTGGTCCTAATATATGATCTTCTTAATATGTTCGTGAGCTTGGTTTGCAAGTATCTTATTGTGAATGTATGCATCCATGTTCATCAAATTAATTAAGATATAATACTTTCTTTTCTTTTCTTTTTATTTTATCTTTACCTGTATTTGGTATCAGAATAATGCTGGCTTCATAGAATGAATTTTATCGAGTTCCTTCCCTTCCCTTTCTATTTTCTAGAATGAATTAAAAAGAATTGGTATTAAGTCTTTTTAATCTTTGAGTATTCAAAAATGAATCCCTTTGGCCTTAGTCTTTTCTTTATGGGGAAATTTTTTATTACAGCATCAATCTTATTGTTTGTAATGGTTCTGTTTTAAATCATTTATATCTTCTGACTTTAATTTTTGTAGGTCATATATATTTATTAATTCTATTTCATCTAGGTTTTGAAGTTTTTGGAGTAGGATTTCTAAAAGTATTCTCTAATAATGCTCTGGATATCAGTGCAGTCTGCTATAATGATATCCTTTTTATTTCTTTTTCAATTTTTAAATTTTTTGTATAATTTTTATATAATTTCTGTGTATTTTATACACATGATGATCATTTTTATACCCCCTTCCCAATCGGTACCCTCCCATAGCCACCCCTATTGGATTTTATGCATTATATCATTTAGATTAAGGCATATTGTGTCAAATTACTGTCTCCAGACATCTATCAGTGCAGGTTCATCCACTGGGGTCTAGTCAACCTATCTAGATTCTCTCCCTGAAAGAAGATCATCTCTTCTTCAACTGGGAGTAATAAGTAAGCCAACTGTTCTTCAGCTAAGATTGGGACCTGCTCTCCATTTCCACAGGTCTGTGGTGTGTTTTTGTCTGCTTGAGTTTCCATGGATCTTGTGTCTTGTACATGCTGTCCCCATTGCTCTAGGTTCATATGAGCAAGGTCCCAGGAGCCTGGAATACTATTTTCATGTGGTAGTGCATCTACTCCCCTGACTCATACCATTTCTCTGCCCCCTCTTCCACAATGATCCCTGAGCCCCGGGTGGGTAAAGTTTAATATGGGAGTCTTGTCTAAGGACACACAATCTGCAGACTCTCATTCTCTATGCTTTGGTCATTTCTGGTCCTTTGTGTTTATTGCCTTCTGTTGCATCAGGGAGTTTTGCAGATGAGAGTTGAGAGATGAAATAGCATTCTCTCTAAAACTTCACTATTTTATATGAGCCTGTGTAGAGGTTACATTGTAGATATGTCACAGGATACATACTCACATGTAAGGATTTGGTGCTAAAACCCACAAATGTGGGAGAACATATATCACTTGCTTTTCTGAGTTTGTATTGCTTCACTTAATGTAAACAGTTCCTTTCATTTACCTGCAAATTTCACTAATTTGTTGTTTATATTTAATCACTGAGTAGAACACTATTGGATAAATATACCACAATATCATTATCCACTTTTCATTTGAGGGACTAAAGTTGCTTCCATTTCTTATCTATTGTGAAAAGAGAATCAACAAAGATGTATGTACAAACATTTCTACAGCAGTGTTTATCCTTTGGGTATCGAGCAGCATAACCTTTGGGCATCAAGTAGCATAACCGAGTCATGAAGAAGGTTCACTTTTAGTTTTTGAGAGTTCTCCACACTGCTTTCCATAGGGGTTGCACGAGTTTGCAATCCCACCAGCAGTGAATAAGCATTCTCCTTTTTCCACACCCTCTCCAACACTTGGTATCATTTGTTCTCTAGATCTTATTATCCAGAATGACTAGGATAAAAGGAAATCTGAACTTGGTTTTAATTTGCATTTCCTTAAATATTAAGGACGTTGAACACTTTTTAAGATATTTCTTAGCCATTTTTATTTCTTCATTTGAGAACTTTCTGTTCACATCCACAGCTTCTCTTTTCATTGGGTCAATTTTTTTTGAGTCATTGTTTTTTGAGCTCTTTATGTGTTCAGGATGTTAGACCTCTCCTTGATGATTTTCTGGTGAAGATTGTTCCCATTCTGTTGGTTTTCTCTTCCTTTCTTGTTCCTTTTGCTATACAGAACCTTTTTAGTTTAATGATGTCCCACTTGTTGAGTGTTGGGCTTAATTTCTGAGCAAATGATGTCTGATTTAGAAAGTCCTTTCCTACACCTATATCTTGTAGGGTACTACCCATGTTTTCTTCTCACAGTTTCAAAAGTTTAGGCTCCACATTGAGGTTTTTGTTCTATTTAGAGTTGACTTTTGTGCAAGGTGAAAGATAAGGTTCTACTTGCATTCTTCTATAGGTAGAGATCCAGTTTTTCCAGCACCATTTTTTAAAGATGCTCCCTTTCCTCCAATGTGTGTGCATAGAACATTTGTCAAATATCAGGTGGCTGAAATTGCGTGCACTCATTTTTGAATTTTCAAATATGTTCCATTGATCTATGGGTCTGTTTCTGTGCCAGTACATGCTGTTTTTATGACCATATATTTTGAGACATATGCATATGTTAATCCTCTCAAACTTGCTATTTGTGTTCAGGGTTGCTTTGGCTATCCTGGGTATTTAGTGATTCTATAAGAATTTTTGAATGTTTATTTCTAATTTTGTGAAGAATTTTTTGGGATTGCATTTAATCTATATATTGCTTTTGGGAGTATGGTCACTTTCAGAATACTGATTCTTCCAAACCATGAGCACAATAGGTCCTTCCATCTCCTGGTATCTTCCTTAATCACCTTCTTCAAAGATTTAATATTTTTATTGTAGAGATATTTAATGTCTTTGGTCAAATTTATTCCTA
The DNA here is from genome assembly GCF_000622305.1 of Nannospalax galili. Taxonomy (NCBI): domain Eukaryota; kingdom Metazoa; phylum Chordata; class Mammalia; order Rodentia; family Spalacidae; genus Nannospalax; species Nannospalax galili. Next base: position 3,418,390 of record NW_008339910.1, on the reverse strand, counting down.
GATATTTTTAGGCTATTGTGAATAGGAGGGTTTCCATGTACTTTTTTCCCATTTGATTGTTATTGGTATATAGAAAGTCTATTAATTTTTGTAGATTGATTTTGTAACCTGCCATTTTGTTGAAAGAGTTCAGAATTTCTAGGAGTTTTCTGGTGGAATGTTTGGGATCTCTTAGATGGTATAATATATCATCTGTGAAAAAAGATAATTTGACCTCTACCTTTCCAATTATTACTGATTAATTTCTTTCTCTTGTCTTATTGCTCTAGCAAGAGTTTCAAAACTATATTGAAAAAGAATGGAGATAGTGGACAGCCTTGTCTGGTTGCTAATTTTAATGGGAATGCTTCCAGTTTTTCTCCATTGAGAATGATGTGGGCCATGGGTTTGTTACATATAATTTTAATAATTTTGAGGTATATTCCCTCCAGTCCAATTCCCTCTGTGACTTTTAACATAAATGCATGTGAATTTTGTCAAAGGCCTTTTCTGCATCTATTGAAATGATCATGTTATTTTTGTCTTTGAGTCAATTTATATGATTCATAACATTTATTGGCTTATGTATATTGAGTCATCCCTGTGTTCAATGATACATCTGTGAATCATTGTAATGATTCATCTTTAATTTTATTTTTTGTCTTCTCCCCTTTTCTTTCTATCTGATTTGCTAAGGGAGTTTTACTCTTATTGGCTTTTACAAAGAGCTAACATTTTGGTTAATTTTTAGTTTTTGATCTTTAGTTCATTAATGTCTTCCATAATCATTATTTCTTGCCATCTATGTGGTTTTTTAAAATTGGGTGCTTTTTTTGTCTGTTTTGTTTGTTTTGAGAGTCTCAAGTTGGGTCATTATTTGTGATCTATCAGAATTTTAAATATTTTATTTCACTCAAATTTATTATAATCTTTTTCCAAAAACACAGAAACATTAGGAGGTTAGTAGAACATCCAGCCCTGAAATTCCACAATTCCCCTGCATCCTTACTAGCTACAGTATCTTTCCCTATGCTTCCTCTAGCCCTGCCTTCATCCTAAGCCCTCTTCTGATCAGAGACCTCCAGAGAACCCTGATAAGTCAGGTCCTGCCCACTGCATCTTGATTCTCTTGCATCCTGACCAGGTACACTCCCTGCAACCTGTTTCCATTTCTTCCTTGGGCCTAGGCCCTCTCCTGCCCAATTCCCTGAGATTTCCAGACTAACTTCCTAAGCCAGACCACGTTCACTGCATCTTGACTATCATGAATCTTCACCAGCTACTTTTCTCTCCTCATTCTATCCCCACTCCTGTCCTGGGCCTAGGTCCGGTTGTTCTCATCTTGCCTGAGACCAGCATTCTATGTCAGCCAATTCCCATAGCACCTAGACTTCCCTGCACCCATACAAGCTACATTATCCTGCTCCAGGGCCCAGACCTACCTTGCTGAGCTAATTAGACCCTCTCCACACAGTTCTCACTTTGGCCCTAAGTCCACCTCCTTATCTTTCTTGTGACCTGCTGACTAGCCTGCCAAAGAACAGACAGTGAATTCTCAGTCTTGAATTGGGCTGAGGTTCCTTTATTCTGCTGGAGAGCTCTTAATCAGTTTGGAATAATCTTGTCTCACCAATAATAATCAAAAGTGAGAACCTGAAGCAAAAACCACCTTACTGTTCATATTATCAGAAAGCAACCAAATTAAACAATATAAACAGAACCAAAGTTCAATTAAATTAAGTCAATCTAGAATTTCATATAAGACACACAACCAACCAGAGAAATCCATAGGCCCATACCACAATGCAAAAGCAGAAATAATATGAAAAAAAATGTTTTCACCAAACCCACCAGTGCTCCAGAAGTGTACTACAATACTAGAGGATTCCCTGGATGCAGAACTTTTTAAAAAAGTATTTTATTTATTATTTTTATTTTATATGTATGCGTGTATTGCCCTTGTGTAGGTAAATGCACCCATATTGTGTAATGCCCTTGGAGGTCAGAAGAGGCTGTTGGATCCCCTGGAACTGGATTTATGGACAGTTGGCAATTAGACTGAAAACTGTTGGAGATTAATTTTGTTGGGTGAGGGTGGATATGCCTTACATCTGATTTCTAGATGGGCTGACTAGACGCCAGTGGACGAATTTGCACTGAAGGACATTTAGGTACAAATACCTGAGATAGGACTTAACATGTATGATGGAACACATGAGGTCTGGTGTGGTTATGGGGGAGACATTGATGGGTGAGGATGTCTAAATTTGATTAAGAACTTTTGCATGAAATTACAAATGCTCAATTAAAAAAAGAAAATAATATAAAATTATATAAAACAAAGAAATAAAAGGGGAAACCCTCACAGGAAATGAATGAATGGAAAACACAATATCAAGACTGGCTGCTAAATCTGAAGAGCTGGACAGTTCAAGCAAAGAATATGAAAATGTACAAAACCACAGAGATGAAATATGCAGGAAATGAGGGACACCATAAAATAACTAATTCAACACATTATAAATATAGAGAAAGAATAATCACAGGGTAATGGCATTGACCAAATTTTCAAAAGTATTATAGAAGTAACCTCCCCTAAAATAATGAAAGATATAAGAAACACACAGAACAAAAATTAGACAGGACCATACAGAAAACTCTACAGGGCATATTGGAGTGAAAACAGAAAATGTACGGAACAAAGAGAGGGTGCTGAAAAATTTTAGAGAAAACCATCTTGCATATAAATAAAAATCCATCAGAATTACAGATGACTTTTTAATGCAAACTATAAAAACCAGAAGATCCTGGAGCAAAGTATTCCCAGTTCTAAATGATATAGGTTCCAACCCACAATAATTTACACAGCAAAACTCTATTATAGTTTAAGGGGACAGAAAACCTTCCATGATACAAATTGATGTCCACCAAATCAGCCCTACAGAGAATACTTGAAGCAATATAAAGGACTGACACACAAAAACATGACCATACTCAAGAGGTTAGAGAAAGAAAAAAATAAAGGCATAAACTAGGAATGTACAAAATAATACTAAGAACACAAAAAATAAAATGACAGTAACTAATCCACGTATTTCAGCAATAACTCTAAATATCAAAGACATCACCTCCCCAGCCAAAAACACAGGCTAGGTAAATGGATTAAGAAACAAATTCCGGGGCTGGAGAGACGACTCAGTGGTTAAGAGCACTGGGTGTTCTTGTAGAGGACACTGGTTTGATTCCCAGCACCCACATGGTATATCTAACAATGATCTGTATCTCCAGCCTAATGCGATCCAGTGCCCTCTTCTGACCTCCATTGGCATTGCACGACATGGGTGTACTTATGCAGGCAATATATTCATACACAATGAAAAAAAAAGAAAGTTAAATCCAATTATTTTCTGTGAGCAGGAAATTTACCTTACCCTAGGTATAGGAACCACTTTTAAGTTGAAAGGATGGAAAAAAATATTCTAAGAAAATGACACTAAAAACAACAGGAGTTGCTATTATCTGATATCTACAAAATAAATTTCAAGTTAAAATCAACCAGAGGAAATAAAGGTCACTATATTCTGATCAATGAAACAATTGATTAAGAAGACATAATAATCATAAATATATATGCACCAAATGCTTTTGCATCCAATTTCATTAAAACTGTACTTTTGGATTTCAAGGCATATGCATGTGATATATGCTTTGTAAGGTATGTGTATGGTGTGTTTGTATTAACTAGTGCAGTATGTGGGTTTGTGTATTATAGTATGTAGGATGTCCTGTGGTATGTCCTTGTGTGGTTTTTAATGTGGTATATGTTGCAATATGTGGTGTGTGTATGTTTTCTATGTGGTATTTGTGTTATGGTATGTGGTGTAGGTATGTGCATGTGATCTGAGGTGTGTGTGGTTATGTGTGCATGTGTGTATGAATAGATGTCAGAATTCATAAATGGTTCTCTTCATATATCTGGAAATAATTGCATGAATTTTAGGGGCTTGTGCTTCATGCTAAAATGACATTTTAAAGAACTCCAGAGTAAGTAATAGGTCTTAAAATTTTATATGTATGAATGTCATTGAGACAGGGGAGTACAGACATATAACACCAGTAATTCAGGATACAGAGGTGGAAGATGCTAAATGCAAGGTTTGCTCGGGATAAAGAATGAGTTCAAGTACAGGGTGGACAACTTAGTGAGACTTCATTTCAAAATAACAAGTGATAGAAATAAAATTCTGGGGTTATAGATCCATTTCAGACAATTAAGGGTATCACAGCTAAGGTCTTGGGGTCAACTATTTAAGAAACATTATAAAGGAACATAATAAAAGCCTACTTTTCATCAGTAACAAGGGAGCCCCAGTCAATGAAAGAGTTCCATCTGATTCTGGAAGAACGGTCAATTGGAGCCATGTAACAGAATGGCTTTCTCAAGAAAGACAGATATTTAATACATCAGAAACATATGTTTCCCATTTCTTTACACTCTTATTAATGCTTGCTTTAATTATGTTCCAACTATGGTCAACCTGATATCCATTAGGTTAGAAAAGGTTTTGATGACCTTGGTTTCTATTTTCTTTCAGAAGCAGTAACCTCTAGAAAAGACTTAAATAACTAGAATGAATATCTATGTCTCTGGCACACTAAAAAATTACCTCTCATAATATTCTGGAGGAAAACATTACAACTAAAACTCTAACTTTGGCATGGAATATGCACTACATTCATTTTTTAAAAATACTTAATGTATAAGGAATTATCTGAGGACAAAATATTTTGCCTCAATGGAGTAGTTATAGGTGGTTTCACTTGTTTTATCTTGATCAGAGTTAAATGTGTAATAAAGACATGTGTTACATTTTAAAAAAGAATTTATTGAGAATTTCATGCATATAAGGTGTTTTGACCAAATCCATGCCCACTCCCTCCCCTCCAACTCCTCCCATATCTCCCCATCACTGTTTTTCTGATAACTTCATGTACTCTTTCTTCTCTTTTATATGGCGCTTTTTGTTACTCTAACATTCCCCCTGCTGAAGAGGTAACCCTAAAATTTTTTAAGGATTAGATAAAAGCTCCCAAATACTGTTAACATTTTTGGCCTTTGGAATGGAGTATGTTGCTAAGAGGTCCAAGGACATTTTGACTTTTAGCCAAGAAACTGGCTACTTTTCTTTGGAGTCCTTTTACCTAGAAAGTTGGGTTTCATAAAGACAAATTCTTTCAAATATATTATGCATTTGACCATGGACCATGAATTTGGTAATGTAAATATATTATGCATTGGATATATTTGACCATATTAAATGCTTCTCCCCTCCTCTTTTCTTCTTCTGCCATTCTCCTTTTCTTTTCCAGATCTCCTTTATGCTTTCAAATCATACCTATAAAAATGTTCTAATTTTCTTTGCAGAATTCTATGATGAATAAAGAAGAGAAAACATGAAATATTTCTCACATGTTATGCTTAATGTGATAATCTTCAGTTCCAACAATTTTGCATAAAGTGTCAAATTCCTTTTTGTATGTGTTTGAGTGTATTGCCTGCGTTTATTTAAGTGCACCAGTGTCATGCAACACCTGTAGCAATCAGAAGAGGGCATCAAACTGCATGAGTTCTAGGAACTGAACCCAGGTCCTCTGCAAGAGCACTAGTGCTCTTAATTGCTGTCTCTTCTCCAGCCCCAATTTTTTTTTTTCCTATCGTTGAACAAAACTCCATTCTTTTCAAATGCTGTATTTTCTTAATCTAGTCAATTGTCAATGGACATGAAACCTGAATCCATAGCTTGCCTATTGCAAATAGTATTGTAGTAAAAATGGATGTACAAATATCTCTGTGATGTGTTGACTTTGAATCTTCTGGTTAAACTCACAGCAGTGGTACAGCTGGGTTATATGGGAGATTGAAGTTTAGTTTTCTGAGGCGTCTCCACACTGACTTTCACCATGACTTGACCAATTTGATTTGTAAGAGTAGTAGACAAGTTTTCACCTCCCTCTTCACCTCAACAGTATATGATTTCCCTTTTTATGCATTTTTGGTTTTTTGAGCTAATGTCTCACTACATAGCACTGGTTGACCTGGAACATGCTATTTCTACCTGACTGGCCTCGAATGCACTCCATCTGCTGCTGCCTCAGGAGTGCTAAAATTAAAGGTCAGGGCCACTACTCCTAGCAGTTACTTATTTTCTTAATTATAGCTATTCAGACTGAGGTGAGGTGAAATATCATTGTTTTAATTAGTATTCTTCTGAGGATAAGCATGCTGAACATTATAATGTAGGCATCTGTAGCTATAAAGTCTTAGAATTACTTTCATTACATCCACAGGTTTTGGTGTTTTGTGTTTTCAATTTCTCTTGACTCTAGAAACTGTTTATTTCCTCTCTTGATTTCTTTGATAATTCATTCATCATTCAGTAGTGCATTGTTCAGTTTCTATGAATTTGTATATGTTCAGTAATTTCTTTTGCTCTTCATTTTTAGTTTTATTTCCTTGTAATCTGATAGAATGAAACTTTATACAATTTTCTTACACTTAAGATTTGCTTTGTATCTTAAATTTGGCCTATTTTAGAAAAAAGTTCCATGGGTTACTGAGAAAAATGCATATTTGTTATATTTCTGTTGCTGTGACAATAACCAAACAAAGGGAACTTATAAAAGGAAGAGTTTATTTGAGTTTAGATTTCCAGAGGAATTAAAGACTATCATGTCAAGGAAGCATGGTGGCAGGAGGTGGCCAGAGTAGGAGGAAAAAGCCAAGGCTCACATCTTCAAGCTGGCACAGGAAGCAAGAGAGTGACTGTAGATTCAGCAAGACTTAAGAATACTCCAAGTTTGCCCCCAGTGACATGCTCCCTCCAGCATTGCCACATCTTCTAAGACCTCCAAAACAGTGCCACCAGTTAGGGACAAAATGTCCCATTACTTGGAGCCTACATGGGAAATTCTCATTCAAACCACCACAGTTTGGATAGAATATTATGTAGATGCCTGATTAAAAGTTATTGTGTGAAGTCTGAAAAAATGGTATTTTTATTAAACAATGCAATTCAGATTATATTTAGTATTTTAATGAGTCTAAAAAAAACTAATTTCTAACATCTATACAAATGTCTTTTCTAGCAATTAAAGTAAACTATTGCAAGGCCAGCTCTAAACAGGAAAAGTTGACTAAATGAATTGTCTAGATTCCAGAAAATCATAAGCAAGCATTTGGAATTGTATTTGGTCTCTATGGCATATTAAAATAAATTGCTACGCTGGTTTAAAGATTTTTAATTATAACAGAAACCCACATTGCAAATTATTGTGCTGTTAAACATTCTCTTTTAATATGTATGTCTACATGGCAAAGCTTACAGAGATATTATTTACAGACTAGAAGCTTAACCTCAAGAGTTTAGCTAATTTGCCACATTGCTAAAAAGGTTGTATACAAATAGATTTTAAATATCTGTATTCAGTTTTGCTACAGAGTATGACTGAAAAATCTGAAAATGGAAAATAAAAGGAGACTAATGAGGCAAAGAAAGGGAAAAAGTTCCTTATCTGGAGAAGAGATTATGGATTATGAAATATGTTCAAATCTGTTATTAATCAAAGGCTACATTCTTGATTATGGTATAGGGCTATTATATTCTTAGTTTAAATTTTAATGTATATTTTTATTGAATATTTCTGCATTTCATACAATAACTCTGAATCATGTTTAGACTCCCCCTCCCATCCAACCACCATAGCACCTTTACTGGATTTCACGCATTCTTTAATATATGTTAAGGTCAATCTGGTCAAACTTTTGCACCTAGATATCCCTAGGTGCAAGTATATCCACTGGCGTCTACTCAGCCTATCTAGATCACTCCTTTAAAGAATATCAACTCTCACTCATCCAGCAGTAATTGATTGTCAGGTTGGAGCCTGCCGGCCCTTTTCCGGAGTTCTATGCTGAGTTTTTGTCTGATAGAGTCTACAAGAGTTTCTGCATTCTGTCGCCATTGCTGCAAGTTGATTTGAGCAACTTCCTAGGGGTCTGGCAGACTCTGTTTCCTTGTGTTCATGCACACAAGGAACCCTGGATCTTACAATATTTCTGCCTCCTCTTCCACAATGATCCCTGTGACATGGATGGGTGAGGTTTAATACAGGTGTTCTATAAAAGGAACTCTTTATTTTCTTATTCTATACCCCTTGGCCAGTTGTGCATTTCTGTGTGCATGGTACTCTGTTGCATGAGGAAGTTTTGCTAGTGATAGCTGAGGGATGCATTATTATTCTCTATACAATCTACTCTAATATATCCCATGAACCTTAGGTGTTGAGATTCTACTGTAAATGTGTCACTTAGGACTATGCATATCTCAGATATATATTCTGTGTGTGTTACCAGATGTGTAACTCTGTAATAGCACTCATCATTGCAGAAAGAAGCATCATTGAATGGTGATGAATGTTACACTTGTTTGTAAATGTAGGGATAAATATTTAGAAAACAGTAATACATTTCATTTTTCAAGAAATATGAGAGAGATAGGATTTTCTCTAGGATCTATGACCTCTTCATCCATCTGTATTTGACTATCTTTACAAGCCATGTACGGATTCTCTCCTACTGAGAGGTTCTTAAGTCCAATTATGTAGCTGTTGATTATAGCCAAGACAGAAGTACCACAATTACACTAATAGTGATAATTTGATTGGATGGTCTTAGTGTTTAGTAGTCTTTACAACTGGTCTTAATAATTAGCTGCTTTTTCTCCCTTGTCAACTCCCATAGTAAATTCTGATACTATGAGGGCTAGTCTTCGAGGAGGAGGCTTCCAGGTCAAGTCCAGCTCCATTGCTCTAAATCTTGTGTCTCCTGTCTTCAGTAAATTACCTTCAAATTCTGGGAGGCAGTCAAAGGCTGTGGCAATAGCCTGTGTTATTTTTTAGTCTTTTGGACAATTCTGAACAACAACTCAAATGGAATTTTCTCCTTACTGGCACTGTTTCTTGTTATATAGCTTTCAATTATGCACATGCATTCATATTAAGATATTGTATATTTTTCAGGTATTTTTGAGTTGTTACATGACCCTCTGGTTCTTCATTCCACCTGCAGTCTCTCTCTCTCTCTCTCTCTCTCTCTCTCTCTCTCTCTCTTTCTCTCCAACTCTCCTCCTTTCCCTGGTAAAGTATCCCCATTTCTTCCTTGATAATACCTATATCCTATTATACCCTCTCTCTTGAGCTCCTTCTTCCTGTTTACCCCCATGATTCCCTGTATATCCTTCCCTCTTTCCTTCCCAGTTGTAGATGCCCATTTTTCACGTTTGCCCCTTGGTAATATCTCTTTCCCACTGTCTCCTCTCTCAGACTATTTCTTTTCCTTTACTTCTGTGGTTCCTTTCCATTTTCCTGGCTTTTATAGTTACATCAGGATCTGTACTCATATACAGGGATTTTGTCTTAAGCTCTACAATGAGAGAGACTATATGTCACTTGCTTTCCTGAGTCTGTGTTACTTCACTTAGTAAAACAGTTCCTAGTTTCAACCATTTACCTGAAAATTTCATGATATTGTTCTTCATTACTGCTGAGCAAAATTCCATTGAGTAAATGTAGCACATTTCCACTGTGCTTTTTTCAGCTGAGGGACACTTAGATTACTTAAATTTTTGGGATCTTGTGAAAACAGCAACAAATGTGGATGGACAACTAGTAGGATGAATCCTTTGGGTATATGCTAAGGAGTGCTATAAGCAGATCATATCACAGATCCATTTTCAGTTTTTTAAAGATTTCTCCAAACTGCCTTCCTTAGTGGTTGCACTAGTTTGAAATCCCACCAGCAGTGCATGAGATTTCCCCTTTTACCACATCTTTGCCAACACTTTCTTGTCTTATGTTCTGTTGACCTTACCAAGTCTGATTGGGGTAAGATGAAATTTTAAGTGGATTTTATTTTCATTTCCCTAATTTCTAAAGATGTTGGACATTTTTGAAGATGTTTCTTAGTGATTTTTATTTCTTTGTTTTAGATCTTTCTCTTCAGGTCCTTGAGCTATGTTTTTATATGGTCATGTTTTTATATGGTCATGTTGTTTTTATATGGTCATATTGTTTTTATATGGTCATGTTTCCTTGCTCTCTTCATTCCTTCATTTCTCTCTTTTTCTTTCTGTTTTTTGAATTTGATGTATAGTCTGAATATTAAGACTCTGTCAGAGTGTAACTGTTGAATATCGTCTCCCAGTCAGTGGGATTCTTCTTCCTTTCTTTGTTGCTACTTTTGTTGTATAGAAGCTTTTTAGTTAAATGACATCCCATTTGTTGGTTGTTGACTTTAATTCCTGAGCAATCGATGTCTGATTTGTAGGGTACTGCCTATGCTTTCTTCTTGCACTTTCAGGGTTTCATGTTTCATATTGATCTTTTTGATCCATTTTTAGTTGTCTTTTGTGCAGGATGAAAAATAATGGTTCAATTTCATTCTTCTATGGTTAGAGATTCAGTTTTGCCTGCATCATTTGTTGAAGATGCTGAAACTCCATTGTGTTTTCTTGGTGCCTTTGTCAAATATTAGATCCAATAGCTGAAATTGCATGCACTCATTATTGGATCTTCTATTATGTACCATGGATCTATGTGTCTGTATTTGTTCCAGTAACATGCTGCTTTTATGATTATACTTCTGTAATATAGTTTGAGATCTGATATGGTGATTCCCTTAGCATTGCTCATTTTGCTTAAGAGTGCTTTGGCTATCCATGGACTTCCATGATTCCATATGAATTTTAGGACTTTTTTCTAGTTCTGGTAAAATTTTCCTGGGGATTTTGGTTGGCACTGAGTTGAAACTGTGGATTGCTTTTGATAAGATAGTCATTTTCAAAATATTAATTTTAACAATTCATGAGCACACGAGATCTTTCCATGTCCTGAAGTTTTTGAACATCTCTTTCTTCAAAGCTTTGAATTTTCATTGTAGAGATCGTTAATGTCTTTTGTTTTGCTCTTTCCTAGATATATTTTTGTGCTTATTTTGAATGGTAGGGTTTCAGCGAATACTCTCATTCGTTGCTTATTATTGGTATATAGAAAGATTGCTGAGTATTGTAAATTGATTTTATAACATTCCACTTTGCTAAAATTATTGATCATTTGTAGCAGTTTTCTGGTAGAATTTTTGGGATCTCTTATATATAAAATCATATGATTTGCAAACATGGATAATTTGGCTTCTTCTTTTACAATTACTACTCCTTTAATTTCCTTCTCTTCTCTTACTGCTCTAGCAAGAGTTTCAAGAAAACTATTGAAAAGGAGTGGAGATGGTGTGCAGCATTTTCTGGTTCCTTATTCTGATGGCAATGTTTCCAGGTTTTCATCATTTAGAAGATGTTGGCTATGGGTTTCTTGTATATAGCCTTAATTTTGTTGAGGTATATTCCTTCTTGTTCTATTCCCTCTAGGACTTCTTTTTTGTTTGGTTTTTTTTTTTTTTTTTTTTTTGATCTTTTTGAGACAGGGTCGCCCTGTAGCCCCAGCTGCCCTGGATCTCACTATGTAGACCAGGCTGGCCTTGAACTCACAGAGATTTGCCTGCCTCTGCATCCCAAGTGCTGGGATTAAAGGTGTGTGCCACCACGCCCGGCTCCTCTAGAACTTTTAACATGTCAGATTTTTGTCAAAGACCTTTTCTGCATCTATTGAGAAAAACCATTTGATTTTGGACTTTGTCTTTAAGACAATTTATATGATTTATTACATTTTTGGCTTACATATATTGAGCATTTCCTGTATCTCTGGAATAAAACCGACTTGGTCTTCATAGTGGGTGATCTTTTTGATCTATGCCTATATGTGATTTGGGAGTATTTTGTTGAGAATTTTTGCATCAATTTTCATTAAGGATATAAGCCTATAGTTTTCTTTATTGTTGCGTCTTTACCTGGATGTGGTATTCGAATGATGCTGGCTTCATAAATGAGGTGCTTCCTCTGTTTCTAGCTTTTTGAAGAATTTAAATATTGGTTGCAGATTGTCTTTGGGCATCTAGTAGATTCTGCTGTGAATCCATCTGGCCTTGAGCTTTTTTCATTTGGTATGTTTTGTTTTGATGCTTCAATTTCTTATTTGTTTTAGGTCTGTTTATGTTATTGATCTCTTCTTGAGAAAGAGATAATGTTCCACGCTCATACCTAGAGAATTCTCCAATGGAGAAAATTGCTGTATTGTGTTTCACTCCAGTTTGTATAAAGCTGATAAAAATTAGCCAGCCTGAGAATCTACCTAAAATAATTCATAGTCATAAAGGGAAAAAATCAAATTTATTTTTTTAATATTTTATTTGTTATTTTTATTTTATGTGTATGAGTGTATTGCCTGCATGTATGTGAGTGCACCTGTGTCTTGCAATATTGCAAAGGTCAGAAGAGGGCTTCAGGTTCCCCTGGAACTGGAGTTGAGGACGGTTCATAGTCACCATGTTGGTGCTGGGAATCAAGATTTAAATTAATCAGCACTTTAGGCTTGTAAAAGCTTTTTGTTTGGTTGGTTGGTTATTTATTTGCTTGCTTGTTTTCTTGGTTGTCTGTTTGCTCCTGGACCAAGCCAGAAAGATGATTCAGTGAGTAAAGGTAACTGCCATCGAGTCTGAGGACCTCAGCTTAATATCCAGGGACCAAATAGTAGAAATGAAGAACTAACTCTCACCTCCACATTCTTGACTTCTCACGTGTGTAAACCTACATATATATGCACATGTGTACATGTAGGCATGTACACATGGAATAAATTAAAATATAATTAACTATTTTTTTCTCCAAATAAGGTTTGAAATGGTGAGCAAAATGGACACTGATGAAGACCAATAAGTGAAAATCAATTTTTCACCCAGGAATTTAAAATTTATAGGGAGGAATTTTGCTCTCTGTGGTTGAGCCTTTCCCTTAGCAGCAGAAATGTCATGTACAAGATATATCTCATTACACAATATGATCACATGTACTAATAAGTGGAAAATGGTCAAGCTAATAAAATGTGAATGGTTATTACATGAACATATCTTTAATTCATTGATCCAATAACAGAACTTATGTCTGATAAGAGGACATAAAGATATGCTTTCATGAAATTTTAGAGTCCCTTAAATCCTACAACTTTTTTATTTTCTGTGAGAGACCTGTTGATTATAACATATGATCAATGTAACAGTGCTTTATGTAATGGCTGCTCAATTATTATCATTAACTTTGAATCTGATTTTCTTTTCTGAATGAAGTAACTAAACTAGTGATTCAAATCCATGAAAGCAAGATCTCATTTGATGCCATGTTTCTTTCATTCCTCTATTGTCTGCAGGAGACACATCATATGCATATGCAATTTTCCTCACTCAGCTAATATGCATACTACTAGCTTGAAATTAAATAGCTATGATAACCATCCTTCTTATATTTAGTAGAAAATATGTTTCCAATTCGACTCTTTATTGGATTGGTATCTACTGCATTCACTTGGAGATATCCAAAGTTAAATGTACTCATAAGACTTAAAAAAGTCTTTCTTCTAATCTTTGTTCCAAATACATTCAGAGAATACATTTGCCACTATCCCAATCAACTACATAAATCTCTAACTACAATAGCTTTCAAACCTGGAAGTCTTTAGAACAATTTCATTGAAAATCGGAAAAGGCAACCAGCTGTAATTAACAGCTTTCTTGTTCAAATTCTTTATTAAAGCAAGAAAACTGTCCAAGCTTATCTGTGACTCTTAACTTGATTCTATTACAGATTTGCTTTTCCAAAGACAGTCACTGTGTTAATGTTCTTTTCAAACTGAGTTCATCTAATCTGCTCATCTTTCTCTCCTCTCTCTCCTTTATTTTCTTTCTTTCTCCCCTCTTCTTTTCTCTGTCAATAGTTCACATAGATTGTGATTTGTATATTTCAGAGTTCACATAAGACAAATCTCAGTGAGGTATGTAATTATGGTGTTTAGCTGTTAGTACATTTTTAAACTTAAAGTTAATTTCAATACATTTGCATGTTTTCTAGATTTAAGTTATAGCCTGAAACTAGTAAAATTGTTGTAACTCTGTGTAAAGCTGTACAATATGTAATTCTAGCTGGATGTTTGTGATATTGGTGAATCAATGAACATTTCTATTTTATAAGCTTTGTTATCAGTACTTGATGAATAATGTGATTAGACACAAAATTGGACTAAAATGTAATGGTTTGGTATGTCTTAGACTGTTTTTCAATTTTTAAAGCACTCATCAAATTAATGGTCTGTAGGATCAGTTGTTAACTAGTCACAATATTCAAGTTCAGGAAATATCATTTCTGAATTCTTTTTCTCATGAAATAAAAACTTGGAGGAGATGTACAACCACTGCAAAACTAATGACAGCAAGAGAGAAGAAAATCAAAGAAAACAAACTTAAGACATAATGTTTATGATACTGATAAATTGAAGAAGGGTGTATATTCACTTATAAGAAAACTAAACATTGGTCATATGTTGTTCTGTAAATCATGTGCAAATCCTTTATCCAAATATGCAGTGCAGCATGAATACTTGTGTATAAAGGGAAGCTATAACTTGCTTTCGACAAGAGTGAATAGAAAGGGGTTAAGAGTCTGTATTGTTTAAGGCAAGATAGGAATTAGAACAAATGGCACTTTTCATCAATTTAAAACAAAATATCTTTTCTATTAAAGATCTGCAGCAGTCCAGGGACATGATCCATGTGGCTGGTGCAGTTATGAGACATCTGCAGCTATTGTTTTACTGAAATAATGATTTACAATTATCAGTGTAGATGTGGGTGACAAAAATAATTAGACAATCCATCTGCTTATCTGGATGACTATTTTCATTATGTAATTACATCATCATTATAAGATCTATCAAAGTAAATATAAATGCGTGTAAATTAAGGCAAATATTTAAATACTGTTTTTAGTTAAATTAATTCAATTTCACTTAGTTTTGCAAATAAAGTTTAAGCAATATAAACTATAGTTCTCTAAATATATATCAACAAAATTTTAATGCAGGATGAACAGTCCATCTGTCTAAGTCTAAAATAGAAATATATTCTTCCCTGAAACTAGGGCATCATTGAAATTTGAAATTACTTATATAATATTAAAAACTTAAGTATTATTTGCATGCTCAAGTGCTATACTAAGAAATTAAGAGGAATCTAATCAGTATCACTACAGTAAATGAGTATTTCATCCCATTTTATAAAACATCATTTAAAAGTAAGAGAAAAAGATGTTAATATACATTTATTTATTATTTCTTACATTGGATTAAATTAGTGTGAAATTACTTATATAATAT
The DNA here is from genome assembly GCF_000622305.1 of Nannospalax galili. Classification (NCBI taxonomy): domain Eukaryota; kingdom Metazoa; phylum Chordata; class Mammalia; order Rodentia; family Spalacidae; genus Nannospalax; species Nannospalax galili. The sequence continues at coordinate 3,403,042 of NW_008339910.1, read as the reverse complement.
TAAAAACTTAAGTATTATTTGCATGCTCAAGTGCTATACTAAGAAATTAAGAGGAATCTAATCAGTATCACTACAGTAAATGAGTATTTCATCCCATTTTATAAAACATCATTTAAAAGTAAGAGAAAAAGATGTTAATATACATTTATTTATTATTTCTTACATTGGATTAAATTAGTGTTTTCTTCCATTAAATTGAATTGTGAAAACCAAATTTTCAAATTTTAATTTAAAATTCAGATAATTGTTATTTAAAATGCATTATTCAATACTTCAAGGATAGCAGAAATGATGAGCTCATGCTTTTTAAGAAGTTACTAATGTGTCAGAGCCTATTAATAGGAAAACATTTGAAGATAATTATTTATTAAAGGACAGAAGAAAATATTCCTAGAATATTGTGTAGCTCACATACTTCCTAAACATTTCAGAATATTTTAGATGGACAGTAGACAATCAATATAGCAATCAGACAATATCAAATATCTAGGGAGCAAGTGAGCCTCAACTACCTATCCAAAGTATTATTATTGAAATAAACATATAAGTTGCAGTCCTTGAATCATACTTGTCATGAATAATAATTGAAAGAGAGAAGAGGGAGGACACAATGAGAAAATTCTTAGATTCCATGTCCAGCAATCTTGTTAAATTTGGAAAAATGGTGGCAAATCTGAATATTAGAATTTGTTATCCTGTAAAAATTAAATGAGTTAGATACATAATATCATTTTACAAACACAGCATAGAAGGTGGAACAGACTCAGAGTGATCAAAATAAAAATGATATTTTCACATTTATTGAAAAGGAAGCGTCATACAGGAAAGGGTATATACTTTATTGCTTTTTATATCAGTACAATACTATGATTGACTTAAAAGATTGTCTTAAATGATAGTGCCACAGACATTTGGATGTGTGCAGAAATATACACTATTACAAGTCTGAGATGCATTCACCAAGATTTCTCGCCACTTCTTCCTTGTCTCCAAAATGACAATTGCAGGCAAGTCACAAGCCAAAGGCCAACTCACATCCCGAGGGAAAACCTTTAACTGGAATGCCTGACTGCTGTACCTGACTCTGAGAACCCCAAGTGCCTACCTTCATGAAGTAGAGGCTTGGACTTTGATTATATATTTTATTTCCTATATGCAATTTAAGTACAATTTGATTTTATTTGGTGAAAAGAGTTCATTGGGGCTGGAGAGATGAGTCAGCAGTTAAGAGCACTGTTTGCTCTTGCAGAAGACCCCGGTTTGAGTCCCAGGACCACATGGCAGCTAACAACCATCTATAACTCGAGTTTCAGGGGTTCTGCCACCCTCTTCTGACCTCCACGGGCACTGCATGACACAGGTGTAATTACATATATGCAAGCAAAACTTTTATACACAATAAAATAAAAATAATGAAATATTTTAAAAAGAGTTCAGCATTCATGAAAAATCTTTTTCCAATAAGCCATGGAGAATTTTGAAATCTGTGAAAATATATATGAGTATTTTCATAACCATCAATTTTATTTTGTCTGAATGTGTTATTGTTTTTATCTTTTTGCTTTGAAGCAGATTTTCTGGATTATGCACAGAATGACCACATACAGTGTTCAGTTATACTATGATCTCCAAGTTGTTTGTGCTGAGATACATGTGTGGAGTTTCCTTTCTTTCCTTTTTTTTTTTTTTTTTTCCACAGGGTCTCCCTAAATTCCCAGCTGTCCTGGAGCTTACTATTTAGACCTGCTTGACATCAGTGTCACAGAGATCTGCTTACCTCTGCAGCCTGAGTGCTGACATGAAATGCAGGCACCAGCACACCTGTCTATTGGCATGTTTTTGTCATTTGCAATATTATTCTTTTGAGGATCTGGAGAGATGGCTCAGTGGTTAAGAGTACTCACTGCTCTTGCAGAGGATGTGGATTCTATTCCCAGCACCCACGTGGTGGCTATGAACCATCCTTAACTCCAGTTCTGTGGGAATCCGAAGCCCTCTTCTGACCTCTGATGCATTGCATGACATGGGCGTACTCACATACATACAGGCAATATACTCACATACATAAAATAAAAATAATAAATAAAATATTAAAATATATATTACTCTTTTGAAATTATGTTATGCCTTGTATCTAATGGCTTTAAAGTCCCTGGTAGTATAGAATAAATTTATTATGTTTAGGAACATTAACTCAACAAGAATCATTCTTTGAAAACTGCTTCAGGGCTTCATGTAAAACTCTGATCAGAATTTATTTTTTTCATTTGAATTTCAATAACAACATTTCCACCATCTTCTTGACATGTGTCTTCACTTTCCTGCATTGTTTTCTTTATACAAGTGTTATCTGTTCAAACAGACTGTATTTGAAAATAGTAAGCCTGTTAAAAGATACTATATACCCTCACGCGCTTAACAGATCTATCAAATAAATTTCTAGAGAGTGAGACTTGTTAAAAGTTTCAAAGATACATAGCTTACCCTGCAGTCTTAGTTAAATCATTATCCTTAAAATTTATATATTAAGTAGACCAGTATTCCAATATGTGAGCTTGTAAGAAATAAAAGTAAATGTGTATCTTTTTAGCCCATCTTATATCCAGATCTCATGGATGCAATAGAGAACTTGTACAATTATTAAACAATAATATTTATTGATTGATTTGGATTTTGGGGGAGATACAGTCTCCCTGTAAGCTCGACTGGCCAGGGACTCTGTAGAGAAGTCTAGTCTCCATCTCACAGAGATCAGCCTACCTCTGGATACAGAATGCTGAGTTTAAAGGCCTGTACCACCATGCCCTTTGTTAAGCTTTATCCTTTAAATTTAAATGCATTGTTTTGTATTTAATTTAGTTTGTGATTCATCTATACCTCTTTGTGTGCATGAGCTTCTTATCAATGTTCATATTCTCCTAAAATTAATGCATTGAAAACTAATATTACCTGTCATTAAAAAATATTCTTAAGGTGCTGGAGAGATGGCTCAGTGGTTAAGAGCACTGAGTGCTTTTGCAGAGGACACCGGTTCTGTTCCCAGCACCCACATGTTAGCTACGAACCATCCTTAACTCAGGTTCCACAGGACTCCAAAGCCCTCTTCTGACCTCCGTGCCATTGCACAACATGGGTGCACTCACATACATGCAGGCAATACACTCATACACATAAAATAAAAATAAAATATTTTAAAATATATTCTTAAAATATAAAACAATAATCTTATTTATTTTTACTGTTTGTTTAACTCTTCTTATGATGGATACATTATTTATTATTAAGTTTGAAATGCAATGGCATTTCATCATTTTCTTATGCTTGGTTGAAAAACACAACTGTTATCTGAAATACCTTCCCTTATTTCAAAACAATCATATAAATAGGACCTTAAGCTATATTTATTTTGATCAAAATCTGTTTAATTGACTGTCTTTGTTATTTTATGTTTATAGTTACATCTATAGGTGTTTAATTTTCATATGTTAAATATGATTAATGTGCCCCATAATTTTACAAAAATCAAGCAATATTTATCCTTAAGTCTACATTTTACAAATGCAATGATAGAGTAGTTATTATTTAGAAAATTGCAAATATTTAACATTTCCTGAGCGACGCTAAATATTTTGCATTGAACCCTTCTGTATATAACAATAATACTTAATTTACCTACATACTCTTCCAAAACTGAAAGGAAGAAGAAAACTTATTTAAATAAAGTATGTAAAAGGAAGGAATTTCTGCACTATTATCTGTGCCAAGGTGAAGGCAATGAAATATGACAGAGCTGTCATGTTCACAGAGGAAAGAGAGATTCACTAGCCTATGTGAATCATTTCGGAAGCTCAGCAGCACCGAGTACTGCTGCATAACAACACAGGAGAATTTTTTTTTAAAGATGGAACAAGACTTATTTTCATTTGGAGAAACATTGATGGTAATTTGCCTTATAATATTACTAGAACAATGACTTATTATGACATTGGACATGCTCTTTATCTGTTTTAAAGTCTTTCTTCAATGAAAAATATTATTTATACACAGATTACATCTTTTTGTTTTGTGAACCTCAGTTGTCTTCTTAATTTCAATTAATTTGAAAATAATTTATAGAGCTAAGTAGAAAATATTTTAGGAAATGTAAATATAAATGCATAATCTCATGAATTTCCTGCATGTTTTAGCCTCGAAATGCCCTACTAAAAACAAAACTCATGAGTGTACTCAATCACGTTCTGAAGACTTTTGAAGTAGGGGTAGCTTTGACAGTCTTCCTTTCCCTCAGGGTTGAGTGTGTGGAAGATTTTCTAAGGTGAGGCAGTGGCTTAGGTGACAGATCGTTCAAATGTTTAATGTAGTAGGTAAATTATGGCAAATAATGGGTCATAGAAAGTGATGGTTCTTCAGTGAACTTTGATAATTAATTTGCAGCCTTTGCTCAAATCTGGTGACCACTGACTCAATCTGATCAAATTTTATGAAAAATAAAGTGATATGTTTGTGTATAGTCTTCTCTGCAAATGTTTCCTAAATCAAATGATCATAGATCTTATGTAAGAAAATTTAATTTTTAAAAGAATAAAGCATTTTAAGCTACAATTGTAAAATACTAACCATCTGTAGAGTTCTTTAAAATATTTCTATATGGGCTAGCAAAATGTTTCGGCGGTTAAGAGCACCTGTTACTCTTGGAGAGGGCCTGCATTTGGTTCCTAGCACAAACATGGCAACTCACAACCATCTATAACTCCATTTCCAGTAAATATGAGGTCCTCTTCTGGCTACATGGGCATCAGGGACATATATGGTACATATACATACATGAGGCCAAAACATACAAACAAATAAATAAATCTTAAAATGTACAGGTAATCCATTCAACCAGTGATATATATTTTTTTAACTGAAAATACAAAAAGTAGCTGAAAGGTTGTTACCAATATACTAAATATTTTACTTTTTGCCACATTTTGACATCATGTATATTCCTAATTAATGACAAACATGCCAGTTTAAGGAAACTTGATTTACTTCTCTTATTTACATCTGGGCAAATATATTTCCCCACCTCTGCATTGGTGGCAGAATTATTGATGTGTTCCTCCCGACATGCTTAATCACATCAGTTAACTAGCTAGAGATAACATATTCAAATATCAAGAACTAAATCCATGGGACTGGAGAGCAGTTAAGTTCAGTGAATACTTGTCACCGGTCAATGACCACAATTCAAGCCTGAAAGGGCTTGGGGGCCAAGAGGTATAGGTGCAGAAGAAATCA
>NW_008339910.1:3364122-3390876 GCF_000622305.1 Nannospalax galili | reverse complement strand
TTCAAGGAACTGTCAGTGTCATGATAAAAATCACTACAGAAGAACATCCAAGTTCTCAGGGAACTGAAGTTTCCCGGTCCAGGTCTGAGTTTATTTCAGGTCAGAACTTATTCTGCATTTACTTCAGATCAGAGCTCGGGTCTTCACAAATACTCTTGCAGAGGACCTAGGTTTGGGTTCCAGCACTCACATGGTGACTAAGGACACCAAGTTCTAATGATTACAGATGCTAACCCAGAGTACTTTATCCAGCAAAGCTCCCTCTTATGTTTGAATGGGAAAGAAAAACTTCCATGACACAAGTATTCTGAAAGAATTTTTGTCCACCAAACCAGCCCTATAAAGAATACCCAAAGCAATACAATAATAACTGAAGAAATGAATGACTACACCCAACAGGCAACAGAGAGAAAATAAATGAAGCTATAATTATGTAAAACAAAAATTTGAGCAAGAAGAGAAACAAATTGAAATGACTATAACCAATATATACATTCAATAATAAATTTAAGTTCAATAGTTTTAATTCCCCAGTCAAAAGGTACAGGATAGTTGAATGGACTAAGAAACAAAATACATCTATTTATTTTCTGCAAGAAATTCATCTCAGTTTCAAAAACACCTACTTCCATAGGGTGAAAGGATGTAAATAAAAAATCCATTTAAATGGCACTAAGAAGCAAGCAGGTGTTGCAATACTAATATCTGAAAAATAGACTTCAAATTAAAACTAATCAGAAGCAATAAGAAGGTCACATCATTCTGATCAAAGGAAAAACTGACCAACAACCAATGAAAAACTAATTGAAATTTTAGGCATTTTATCAGACGACAACACACTAAAGCTTCAAAACAACACCAAAAATAGCTCTAGTAACTACACAAATGCACGCAGATTAAGCAACACTCTTCTGACTGATAAATGTGTCATGAAAAATGTGTCAGTGAAGAAATTAAGAAATAAAACTACAGAACTAAACAAAAGTAATAATACAACACAACAAAACCCCTGAAACAGTTTACAAACAGTCATAAGAGGGAAGTTTATAGCTGTAAGAGCATAGATTAAAAAATCAGAAAACTCTCAATGAAATGCTTCTAATCATGTGGTTATTAAATAACTAAAAAAAAATCAGAAAACTCTCAAGGAAATTATTTAAGAATACAACTCAAGACTCTGGAAATGCAAAAACAAAAGAAACCCAAACCCATCAGATGAGAATAGATAACAAACTCCAGAGCATAAATAAATGAAATAGAAACAAAGAAAATAATACAAAGAACCAATAAATCAAAGAGCCCTTTCTTTGAAAAGATAAACAATGTAGACAGAAGCTTAGCCCAGTTAACCAAAGGAGAGGGAGAGCAAATCCAAATGAATAAAATCAGAGATGAAGGGTGAAACAAAAAAATACACACCAAAAAATGCAGAAGATTATAAGTGAAAACTTTAGAAACCTATACTCTACTAAATTTGAAAGTCTAAAAGGAATGAATAAACTTCTAAATTCATGGAAACCACCAAAGCTAAAATAAGATGAGATCAACAACTTACACATACCCATTATAACAAATAAAAATTGAAACAGTAATAACAAACTTGCAGACTAAAATAAGCCCAGGCCCAAAAGGATTCACAGAATTCTACCAGACATTTAAAGATCTACCCTAATTCTACTTAAATTTTTAAAAATAGAAATGGAGGGAGAACTCCCAAATTCTTTTTATAAGTCTAGTATTACTCTATTACCCAAACCAGGAAAAAACACAACATAAAATGAAAACTATAGACACATACATACCCTTAATGCTTTCAAACTGCGTACAGACATGTATCAAAAAAGATCACACACCATAATAAAGCAGTTTTATTCCAGAGGTGCAGGGATGGTTCAATATGCATAAACCAATAAATGAAACAAATCATATGAATGCACTTAAAGACAAAAAATATATAGTTATATAAATAGATATAGAAAAGACCTTAGACAAAATTCAACATGCACTTACGTTAAAAGTCCTAGAGGAATTTGGACTGGAAGGAGCATACCTCAGTATAATTAAAGCTATATACAAGAAAACCATGGCCAAAACCATGCTAAATGGACAAAACCAGGAAGCATTCTCATTAAAATCAGGAATCAGATAAGACTGTGAACTATCTCCACTTCTTTTCATTAAAGTGCTTGAAACTCTTGTAATAACAGATAAGGAAACTACAGACTAATGATTGAAAAAAAGAGGTCAAATCATCTTTCTTTGCAGATGATAATATATTATAAAAAAGAGATTCAAAAAATCCCAACAGAAAACTTCTAGAAACGGCTAAAGCTTTCTGAAAAATGGCAGGTCACATAATAATTTACAAAAATTAGGAACCTTTCTATAAAAACAAACAATTGGAGAAAGAGTTCATGGAAGCAGTCCCACTCACAATAGCCTCAAAAACACATAGTTAGGAATAAACTTGTTCAAAGAAATTAAAGATATCTACAATGAAAATTTTAATCTTTGATGAAAGAGATTGAGGAAGAAATCAGGCTGCAGAAGGATCTCCTATGCTAAAAGATTGATAGAATTAATACTTTGAAAATGGCTAATCTACCAGCAGCAATCCATAGATTCAATGCAATGCTGTTCTATTTTTTTTTTCCTGTGATGAAAACACCGACTAATGCAAACACATGGAGGAAAGGGTTTATTTATTCTTACGTCTCCCAAGTCACAGCTCATCATTAAGGGAAGCCAAGCCAGGGAAGGAACCTGGAATAGGAGCTGTAACACAGATGATGGGTGTTTTTTGCTAACTGGCTGGCTTCCCTGACCTGTAATTATACTGCTTACTTATACCATTCAGGACCACCATGCCAGGGGTGACACCAACCATAGTGGTCTGGGACCTCCTGCATCATTCAACAATCAAGAAAATTCCCCATAGACATGGCCAGAGGCTAATCCAATAGGGAAAATTCCTCAACTGAGGTTCCCTCTCACTAGCCATGTCAAGTTGAAAAGTAAAGTTATTCAAGACAAATGCCAATCAAAACCCCCATGACATTATTCACACAATTAGAAAAAAAAAAACAAAAACCTAAACTGCATATGGAATCATAAAAGACCGCAGATAGCAAAAGCAATATTGAGCACAAAGAGCTGTGCTGATTACCACCCCAGGTCTCAAACTATATTACTAAGCTATAGCCATAAAACAGTTTGGTACAAGCATAAAACTGGATACATAGATCAGTGGAACATAACTGATGTCCCAAACATGAATGCATGCATTTCAGTCACCCAGTATTTGATAAAAGTGCCCAAAGCAAACAAAACAAACAAATAAGTGGAAAGACAGCATCTTCAACCAATGGTGCTGACAAAACTGTATCTCCACTATAAAAGAATTAAATTAAACCCTTATCTCTCACCTTGGAAATCATATATTCCAAGTGGATCAAAGAAGTCAATGTGAAACTTGAAGCTCTGAAACTGTTAGAAGAAAACATAGCCAGTACCTACAAGATACAAGTTCAGGAGAGAACATTCTAAATTGAACATGAGTTGCTCAGGATTTAGGGTGAACAGTTGACAAGTGGAAACTCATTAATCTTAAAAGGTTTTATATAGCGAAAAACTAAAAGATAAAATGAAATAAAGAGGAACTTCACGGAGTGGGAGAAAATCTTTACCAGCTACACATCTGACAGGAGATTAGTATCTAGAATATACAGAAAAACAAAGAATCAAGGAAACAAATGACTCAATTAAAAGATGAGCCATAGATCTGAACAGACAGTCTCAAAAGAACATGTAAAAATAGCTAAGAAACACCTTAAAAATTGTTCAACCTCCTTAGTAACTACGGAAATGTAAGTTTAAATCATGTTAAAATTTCATCTTACCACGGTCAAGCTATGATCAAGAAAAAAAATGATACAAAATGCTAGCGAGGATGTGGGGAAAGTGGACTGCTCATTCACTGCTGGTGGGATTGCAAACTTATGCACTCACTATCGAAAGCAGTGGGGAGAACTTGTATGAAACTAAAGACGAATTTGCCATATGGTCAGAGTTCACCACCTTTTGGTATATAACCAAAGGACTCATTCTACTGATGTTACTTGTACATCCATGTTTGTTGCTGCTTTTTTCACAATACATAAGAAATGGACAACTTAAATGCCCCTCAACTAATGAGAAGATAATGAAAACGCGGGATATTTACACAATGAAGTTCTATTCATAGGTAAAGAAAGACAAAAACATGAAATTTGCAGGTAAGTAGACAAAGTTATATTAAGTGAGGTAGCACAAACTCAGAAAAACAAATGATGTAAGTTCTCTCTCATTTGTGATCTTCACACCAAATTCTTGTATGTCAGAATATATCCTGATGTAACTGCAGGAGCCAAGAAAATGGAAGTAACTTATGGAGATAAAGTGTTCTCAAGGTGTGAAAAACTGCAAAATTGGGGGTATTTAACTGGGAGGGAAGAGTTAGGGTTATACATAGAACTATGGAGATAAAGGGGAAGAAGGAGCTTATGAAAGGGGATCATAGAAGACAGGTATTATGAAAGGGGAAATGGAAATAATTGGGATCTTAGCCACTCTGGGGTAAGAAGAAATCTTAAAATGCTTTCAATTTGCATTTCTCTAATAAATAAAAATGCTGATGCTGAACACCTTTAAAGATGTTTCTTAGCAATCTTCATTTCTTCTTTTGAGAAATTTCTGTTGAGACACATAGTCCATCTTTTGAGTAACTTTGCTTTCTTGATTTTTTTGAGTTTTTTTATATATTATGGATGATAAACCTCTGTCAGATGTGTCACTACTGAAGATTTTCTACCACTCTATAGGTTCTTACTTCACTTCCTCTCTTGATTATTTTGATGTACAGAAGCTTTTTAGTTAAAAGTGGACCCACTAGTTGATTCTTGATTTTAATTCCTGAGCAAATGATGTCTGATTTAGAAAGTCCTATCTTTTCTGAATTATTTATTTAATACCCATATGATTAGAAGAAGCATTTAATTATAGCATTAACATATTCAATATCAATTTCTGGAGAAAAGATGTATCTCTTTCAGGATTGGCTGTAAGTTTTTAGGTTCACAGTTGAATTGATGCAGTTATATAATATTGAACTCAGTATAAACCATATGACATAAAATTGAATGAGGTTTTAAACTTTAACAAAGTTTCCATTTCATTTTGAAATATACTGTTACATACAGCAAAATTCATTTTTAATGCTACTAACACTTAGATGTTTGAGCATTCATCTCTAATCTCTATGCATCTGACTATTACTAGTCACAGTCAGTTACTTCTTGAGATTCACTTGAGCATGGATATAAAATCATCAGGTACATTTCGATGGTAATGTGTTTCAACTCTGTTAATTAACATGAAGCAAATTTTTAATGCTTCTTCCTCAAATGTAACACTTTTTAAAAATTCATTGAGTTTTTGTGTGTATTTCTTATAGAATATTCCAAACAATCTTATTCATCTATATACCCACATTCCAAATGGCACCATCCCATAGTCTCCCCCCCCCAACTGGAGCCCATATACTCTGTAATTCCTGTTACTGTCCACTGTATTGTTGGCGCCCACAGTCGTTCTCCAGTGCTTGTGCATCCGCTGAATCTAGTCAGCCTAGCAAGAGTTCCTTGTTTTAGGAAGATAAGCTCTTCCTCATCTAGTATCAATCAGTTGTCAATATCCCTTTAGGTAAGCTTGGGGTCTGCTGTTCATTTTCCCAGTTCTATGCTGGATTATTGCCTGGGAGTCACTTGGGTCACCATGCCCAGAAACTCAAAGGAAGGTATTTCCTGTCTGGCATTGTTTCTTGTTATGTAGCTTTTAGCTATACACATGGACTCTTAAAGTGTTATATTGATCCCTTTAATCTTTGGTTATACTTTCCTTTAGGGTGTTTAAGACCATACAGTTGGCCCAGACAAACTAATTAGTTTTTAATATTAAAGACATTTCAGGATCTCTTCCTCAGGGGGTCACATGGGCTTGGGAGAAGCCCTTGGTACCTTTCTTTGACCAGTTCCATCTATGTTAAGATAAGTCAAATGTCCTGCTTAATCATGACTGGCTTCACTGTGTTGACCTTCCTCTTTGTAGACTGGACACTTGTTCAAGTCCATTTGGTGGGGTCTCCATGGCCTCCTTGATCAAGAGGACAGATGATGCCCCACAGTTACAGGACATTTTGAGAGATGCTCATAGTCCCCTTGAGTTTAGTCAATCTAGGAGGGCAAGGAAAAAACTTTATCCTTATGTCCCGCTGAACAAATTAGTATAAGCCTCAAAGTATGGCTGTTAAACATCCAAGAATGTTAGTACAACCAGTCTGATACTTTTAATTACCATGTTCTAGGAAGATAAAGCTTGAGCAAAGACCAAACATTCTCAGATAAACCTTGCCTATATGTGTATTATATTTCTTCAGCCAGATGTATGTGTAATTTGTCAGTAGGCTGTCCAATTAATATTGTTCCCTCTGGTTTCTTAAAACTAGCTAGGCATTGTTTATCTCTCACATTGTCTAACACTTCTACCATGGTTTTCCCATTTAAAGTGCCCCCATTTATCCCAATTCTCCCTTAAAAATACCCTTCTCTTATGGTCCCACCTCTCTTGAATTCCTTCTTTCCCTTAATCCCCAATGTTCCTTGTATAACCCTCCACCCCCTCTTCCCTTAAAATAACCCCATTTTTTATCCATATCTCCCTTATTAAGGCCTGTTTCCTACTGTTCTTCTCTTTCAGGTTCTGTGTTTTCCTTTACCTCCCTGGTTCCCTTTCATTATCCTGGTTCTTGTAGTTACGTCTGGATACATGCTCACTTATAAGGATTTGGAGCTAGGATCCACATATGAGGGAGAACATATGTCTTTTTCTTTTCTGAGTCTTGTGTTATTTCCCTTAGTATTGCAGTTTCTAGTTCTATCCATTTACCTGAAAATTTCATGATTTCATCTTTCTTTACTTCTGAATAAAACTCCATCGTATAAATGAACCACATTTTCATTATCCACTATTCAGTCGAGGGTCACTTCAGTTGCTTCCGTCTCTTAGCTATTGTGAAAAGAGCAGCAACAAACATGGATGGACAAGTGTCTCTGCAATAGGATGAATTCTTTGGGTATATGCCAAGGAGTGGTATAACTGCGTCAAATGGTAGGTTCATTTTCAGTTTCTTAAGAGTTCTCCAGACTGCTTTCCATAGAGGTTGAACATGTTTCCAATCCCACCAGCAGTGGATGATTGTTCCCCTTTCCCCACATCCTCTCCAACATTTGGTATCATTTGCTCTCTTGATCTTAGCCAATCTGACTAGGGTAAGATGAAATCTTAAAGTAGTTTTAATTTACATTTCCGTAATTACTAAAGATGGTTAACACCTTTTAAAATTCTTCTAAGCCATCTTTTCTTCAAGAACTCTCTGTTCAGCTCCTTAGCCATCTTTTACTTGAGTTACTTTCTCTCTTGATATTTTTTTTTTTGAGTTTGTCATATATTCTGGATTTTAAACCTCTGTAAGATGTGTTGCTGGTGAAGATTTTCTCCCATACTGTGGGTTTTCCTTTCACTTCCTTGGTTGCTTCTTTTGATGTACAGAAGCTTTTTAGTTTAATGAGCTCCCATTTGTTAATTCTTTACCGTTTCCTGAGCAATTGATATGTGGTTTAGAAAATCCTTTCGTACATATATATCCTGTAGGTTATTGTCAATGTTTTCTTCTAACAGTTTCAGGCTTTATTTTGAGGTCTTTAATCAATTTGGAGTTGACTTTTGTGCAGGGTGGAAGACAGGGGTTTAGTTTCATTCTTCTGCGAGAGGAGAACCAGTATTGTCAGCACCATTTGCTGAACATGCTGTCTTTCCTCCAGTGAATGTTTTTGACCCCTTTGTCACATATCAGGTGGCTGAAATTGCATGTACTCATATTTGGTTCTTGAGTTTTGTTGCATTGATCTATGGGTCTATTTTTGTGCCAGTACCATGTTGTTTTCATAACTAAAGCTCTATAATACAGTTTAAAGTCTGGTATAGAAATTCCCGCAGCATTGCTCTTAGTGCTCAGAGTTGCTTTTGCTATCTGAGGTCTTCAGTGCTTCCATATGAATCTTAGGATTTTTGTTTTCCAACTCTGTGAATAATGTTGTGGGGTTTTGCTTGGCATTGCATTGAATCTATAAATGGCTTTTCGTAGGATGGTCATTTTCACAGTATTAATTCTTCCTATCTATGAGCATGGGAGGTCCTTCCATCTTCTGATGTTTTCCTCAATCTCTTTCTTTAAGGATTTGAAATTTTCATTGTAGAGGTCTTTAATGTCTTTGGTCAGGTTTATTCCAAGATATTTAATTATTTTTTGCAGTTATTGTGAAAGGGTGTATTTCCCTGTTCTCTTTTTCTGATTGCTTATTATTGGTATATAGAAAGTCTACAGACTTTTTTAGATTAATTTTGTCACCCGCCCCTTTACTGAAGATGTTAATAATTTCTAGGAGTTATTTGTGGAACTTTCAGTGTCTGTCATGTATAGTGCCATACCATCTGCAAAAAGGGATAATTTGATCTCTTCTTTTCCAATTATTACTCCTTTAATTTCCTTCTTGTCTTATTGCTCTTGCAAGAGTTTCAAGCACTATATTAAAAAGAAATGGAGATAGTGGACAGCCTTGCCAGGTTCATGATTTTAATGGGAATTCTTCCAGTTTTTCTCCTTTTAGAATGATGTTGGCTGCTGTTGAATATGGTTTTAATTACACTGATGTATGTTCCCTCCAGTCCAATTCTGTTTAGGACTTTGAACATAAATATATGTTGAATTTTGTCAAAGGCCTGCTCTGCATCTATTGAGATGACCATGTGGTTCTTGTCTTTGAGTCCATTTATTTGATTTATGACATTTATTGACTTAGGTATGTTGAACCACACATACATCTCTTGAATAAAGCTGACTTGATCATGTTGGATTATCTTTTTGATGTGTGTCTGTATGAGGTTTGCAAGTATTTTGTTGAGAACTTTGCATCTATGTTCATTCAGCATGTGGGTCTATAGTTTTCTCTTTAGTTGGAAGCTTTCCCTCCATTTCTATCTTTTCAAATAAATTATATAGTATTGGATATAGATCTTCATTAAATTTGTTGTAGAATTCTAAATCTATCTGGTCTTGTACTTATTTTAGCTGTGAGGTTTTATATTACTGTTTCAATTTCCTTATGTGTTATGTGTCTGTTTAAGCTGTTGATCTCTTTTTGGTTTAGTTTTGGTAATTCCCATGCTTTTAGATACCTGTCCATTTCTTCTACGTTTTCAAATTTAGTAGCATACAGGTTTTTAAAGTATTCCCTTATAATATGCTTAGTCTTTTTGGTGTCTGTTGTGATGTTTCCCCTTACATCTCTGATTTATTTGATTTGGAGGTTCTCTTTCTTTTAGTTACCTGGGCTAGTGTCTGTCAATTTTGTTTATCTAAAAGAACCAGCTCTTGGAATTGTTGATTCTTTGTAGTGTTTTCTTTGTTTCTATTTCATTAATTTCTGGTCTGATTTTTGTTATTTCTTCTTTTCTGCTTGGTTTGGGATTAATTTGCTGTTGCTTTTCAAGTGTTTTGAGTTGCAATGTTAAGTCATTTATTTGTTTTTTTTCTGATTTTTTAATGTAGGCAGGCACTGAAAACTTCTGAAGGCACTTAGAGCTATAAACTACCCTCTAAGGAATGCTTTCAACATGCCCCAGAGGTTTTCTTGTATTGTATTGTCCTTTTCATTTAGTTTCAGAAATACTTTTATTTCTTTCTTAATTTCTCCTTTGACCCATCCATCATTCAGAAATGTGTTGTTTAATCTCCATGTGTTCATATAGTTACTAGAGTTTCCTCCGGTGTTGATTTTAAGTATTTCATTGTGGTCTGACAAAATGCATGGAATTATTTCAAACTTTTTTTACTTGTTGAGGTTTGTTTTGTGCCCTAGTATGTGGTCAATTTTAGAGAAAGTTCCATGGGTGCTGAATAGAAAGTATATTCTTTTGTTGCTTTGGTGGAATATTCGGTAGATATCTGTTAGGCCCATTTGATGTATGATACTGTTTAATTCAGACATCTCTATGTTAATTCTCTGTTCTGTTGACCTATCTAATGGAGAAATTGGGGTATTGCAGTCCCCCACTATTAATGAGTTGGGATTAATCTGGGTCTTAAAGTCCTGTAGCACTGATTTTATGAAGTTTGGTGTGCCAGAATTTGGTGAATATAAGTTCATGATTGTAATATCTTCTTGGTCAATTGTTCCTTTGATCAGAATGAAATGGCCCTCTTTATCTCTTCTGATTAGTTTTAAAGCCTATTTTATCAGATATTAGAATTGCAATGCCTGCTTTTTTCTTGGTGCCATTCACTTGTTATATTATTTTCTACCCTTCCTTCTTAAGGTAGTGCCTCCTTGAAAGTGAAATGACTTTCATGCAGACAAAAAAAAAGTTGAGTTTTGTTTCTTAATCCATTCAACTAGTCTGTGTCTTTTGACTGGGATTTCAGTCCATTGATATTTAAAGTTATTAATGAAAGATGTGCATTGATTCCTGTCATTTTTTTTTCTGGTCACATTCTTGGTATAGCTGTGCATTTCCATAGTTATACCTTCGTTTAGTTTTTTTTTGTAACCCCTTGGGTATAGTTGTTCCTTTCTTCAGCTCTTTGTATTGCTTCCAGAACTCTTTGAAGAGCTGGTTTTGTGACACGAATTCTTTTAGCCTATTTATGTCATGAAAGATTTTTCCTTCCCCTTTGACTATCATAGACATTTTGGCTGGGTAAAGTAATCTGGGTTGGCATTTGTGGTTATTTACAATTGGGAAAACTTCGGTCCAGGTTCTTCTGGCTTTCATAGTTTGCACTGAAAAGTCAGTTGTAATTCTGATGGATTTTCCTTTCTGTGTGACTTGTTTGTCTATTGCAGCTTTCAGTATTCTCTCTTTGTTCTGTATATTTAGTGCTTGTACTCTAATGTGCAGTGGAGAGTTTCATTTCTGGTCTGTCTATTTGGTGTTCTATATGCTTCTTGTATTTGTATGGGCACATCTTTCTTAACTTTGGGAAATTTTCTTGTACTATCCTGTTGAAGATTGGTCCATACCATTTATCCTGAGTTTCTTCTCCTTCCTGTATGCCTATGATTCATAAGTTTGGTCTTTTGACAGTGTCATACAATTCCTACATATTCCATTCTTCTATTTTCTTAAATTTTTCATAATCTTTGATTAGGGGCTAATTCGTCCACTTTTTCTTACAGTCTTGATATTGTTTTCCATTTCATTCATCGTATTGGTGAGGCTTTCTCCTGTTGTTTCTAATTGGCTTACTGAATATTTCACTTCCTTCTTCAATTCCACCTCAGCTTTTTTCAATATTTCTAACTCTTTTCTGAATTCATTCAGAAGTTCATCCTTATTTTCTTTTGTTCTTTGATTTACTTGTTTGTGTGTTCTTTAAATTCACTGAATTATTTTATCATGTTTATAATTGTTTTTTTTAAGTTCCATGTCCTATGTTATCTCTAGGGGGTTCTCATTGTACTCTTGTAGAGGACTGATGATATGTGGTAGGGATATATTATTTTGATTTTTCATCTTATTTTTTCTCTGTGACTTTAACATTTGGATTTTTTTTTTTTTTTTAGATTCTGGTTCTTGTGTGAAACTCAAGTTTTCCTTTGTTGAATTTCGTCTGCTTCTGTTTGTAAACTTTGTGTGCCTTTGTGGTTTACTTGTTGGGTATGAAAAGCTGCTTGGTCTAGGCTTCAGGTTCTCTCTTTTGATTTTATATTGGAGTGGCCAAATTGATTTCCTTTTGCTGTTCAGGAGTTCCCACAGAGACCCAAATCCAAAGAGGACCAGATGCTCTCAGGCTTTCTCCTAAGGTCTGGATCTGTCCAGGAAAGATGCTGGCCTCAGGAATTTGAAAGCTGGGCTAGTTTGGGAGGAGGGCCCAGGAAAGATGCTGGCTCCCAAGAATGCAAAGGGAGGTGGAGGTGAGAAGAGGCCCAAGGGCACCTGGGGACTATAGGGAGGACTTGGGTTGTTCTGGACAAAAAGGGTGAGGAAGCAGTGGGGCTTCTGGGCTAAGCCATCAGTCCATGGGTCTGGAGTGTCATGTCAAGAGATTGGCCAGTGTCCCTACTAGGGGGAAAGGTGGAGTAGGGGATCTGGGAGGGTTAATGTGGCTGGGAGAGTCAAGGCACAGTGGGAACAGCAGCCAAACTTACCCAGACAAGCTGCTGGCTCCAGGAAGCTGTGGGGCTGGGCTGCCCAGAGATGCAAAGGGAGGTGGGGACTAGAGGGAGGAATTGGGTTGGTGTGGATGCAAAGGATCAGGAAGTGTTGGAGAGTTTAGGCCAAGAGGTCAGATCAGAAGCCTGGGGTGCCAAGACAGGAAATGTGTCAGTCCTCCTGCTAGGAGGAGAGATGGGGTGGGGGAGCTGGGAGGATGAATGAAGCTGGGGGAGTCAAGACACAGTGGGCACAGCAGCCAAACTTACCCAGGCAAGGTGATGGCTCCAGGAAGCTGTGGGGCTGGAAGAAAGACCATTCTTACACCTATATTTTGTAAGTTATTACCAATGTTTTTTTCTTTAACAGTTTAATAGTTTAAGTTTTCACACTGAGGTCTTTGATCCATTTGGAGTTAACCTGTGTGCAAAGTGAAAGATAAGGGTCTAGGCTAATTCTTCCCCAGGCATAGATCCAGTTTTGCCATCACCATTTGCTGAAGATGCTTTTACCCAGTGAGTGTTATTGGCCCCTTTACCAAATATCAGGTGGCTGAAATTGTATGTACTCATATTAAGATCTTCAATTTTGTTCCATTGATCTACTGGTCATTTGTGCTTACATATTAATTTGAGGATTTTTTTTAATTCTGTGAAGAATGTCATGGGGACTTTGATGGACATTGCATTGAACCTATAAATGACTTTTGATAGGATAGTCATTTTCACAATATTAGTTCTCTCAATTCATGAGCATGGGAGATCCTTCCATATTTTTGTGTCTTCCTAAGTCTCTTTCTTTAAAGATTTAAATTTTCATTGTATAGATGTTTAATGTCTTTGGTCAGGTTTATTCTGAGACATTTAAATTTTTTGCAGTTATTGTCAATGGAAGTTTTTTCTCATTCTACAATTGCTTGTTATTGGTATATAGAAAGTCTACTGATTTTGGTAGATCAATTTTATGCCCTACCACTTTACTGAAAGTGTTAACCATTTCTAGGAGTTCTCTGGTGGAATTTTTGACATCTCTTAGGTATAATATCATATGAGAAAAAAGGGATAATTTGACCTCTTCCAATTAGTGCTGTTTTAATTTTCTTCTCTTATCTTAGTGCTCTAGCAAGAATTTCAAGCACTATATTAAAAAGGAGTGGAGACAGTGGTCAGCCATGTCTGGATCCTGATTTCAATGGGAATACCTCCAGTTTTTCTCTATGTTGAATAATGTTCATTGTGGGTTTGTTGTATATAGCTTTAATTATACTAAGGTATGTTCCCTCCAGTCCAATTTACTCTAGGACCTTGAATATAAATGCAGGTTAAATTTTATCAAAGACCTTCTCTGTAGCTATTGAGATGACCATGTCTTTTTTATCTTTGAGTCTGTTGATTTATGATATTCATTGGCTTGTGTATATTGAACCATCCCTGCATCTCTGCAATAAAGCCAACTTGATCATGCTAGATGATCTTTTTGATATGTATCTCTATGCAGTTTGCAAGTATTTTGTTAAGAACGTTTGCGTCTATGTTCATTAAGGACATAAGTCTATACTTTTCTTTTTTGATTGTATTGTTACCTGGTTTTGTTATTAGAGTGATGCTGACTTCATATCTGGTAGAATTCTGTTGTAAATCCATACTGGCCTAGGCCTTGTTTATCAGTTAGGAGATTTATGATACTTTTTCAGTTTCCTTATATGTTATGGGTCTGTTTAAGCTGTTGATCTCTTCTTGGTTTAGCTTTGGTGATTCCCGTGATTTATGTATGCATTCATTCCTTTTAAGTTTTCAAATTTAATAATGTATAGGTTTTTAAAATATTCCCTCATAATGTTCCTGATTGTTTTGTTGTATGTAGTGATGTTTTCCCTTTCATCTCTGATTTTGTTGATTTAGAGTTTCTCTTGCTTTCTTTTGGTTAACTTGGCTAAGTTTCTATCTATTGTTTATCATTTCAAAGAGCCAACTCTTGGGTTTGTTGATTCTTTGTATTTTGTTCTTTGTTACTATTTCATTAATCTCTGCTGTGATTCTGCTATTTCTTCTTGTCTTCTGTGTTTTGGTTTCATTTGTTGTTGCCTTTCAAGAAACTTAAATGCAATGTTTAGTCCTTTATTTGTGCTCTTTCTGATTTTTTAAACATAGGCAAGTAGAGCTATAAAAGCCCCTCTTAGGACTGCTTTTAAAATGTCCCGTGGGTTTTGGTGTGTTGTATTGTCCTTTTGATTTAGTTCCAGGAATACTTTTATTTCATTCTTAATTCCACCTTTGAACCATTCATCATTAGGAGTGTGTTTTTTAAACTCTATGAGTTCATGTAGTTACTAGGGCTTCTTCTGGTGTTGATTTTAAGCTTTATTGTGTTGTGGTCTGATATAATACATGGAATTTCAGGTTTTTTTAAAAAATTGAGTTTTGTATTTTGCCTCAGTATGTGTTTGATTTAGGAGAATGTTCCATAGTGTGCCAAATAGAAAGCATATTCTTTGGTGCTTGGGTGGAATATTTGTTAGATGTCTGTTAGTCTCATTTGATGTATGGTATTTTTTAATGCAGATGTCACCCTTTTTGTTCTTTGTCTGGTTGACCTGTCAAATGGAGACAATGGGGTACTAAAGTTCCCTAGTTTTAGTGGGGATTAATCTGTTTCTTAATGTCTTGTAGTGCTTTTTAAAATGATGTTAGGTGCACCAGAGTTTGGCACATATATGTTCATGACTGTAGTATCTTCTTGGTTAATTTTTCCTTTGATTAGAATGCAGTTGCTGTCTTTATCTCTTCTGATTATTTTAAGTTTTAAGTCCATTTATCCAGATATTGGAATTACAGCTCCTGCTTGTTTCTTAGTGTCATTTGGAATATTTTTTTTTTCCATCCTTTCACCTTGTAATACCCAAGCACCTCCATTTTGTGTAAGTTTAACAAGTCAATCATCTGATCATAGGACCACCCCTAGGAAGGTTGGTCACACTAAATAAATGGGCAGAATACATAGTGTGTTAATGAGATAGCAAGTTTTTCCTGCCTGGAATCCTACCTACTAGCCCAGAACTTCCTACCCACAGTCATGAAGTCTGTGAGTTGCCTGCTTCCTTGAATTCTTTAGGGAAGCATAATTTCCCTTTTTCTTCTTCTTGCCTTTCTTACTAAACATGTTTTCTTTAAGGCTTTGGGCTGCCCTTAGCATCTAGACTTTCTCTAAAGTTTCCTTCTCCCAGCCATGTTGCTGCCAGTCAGCCATGTGTCTGACCTCCCACGTGGGCTCTAAACCTGCATAGCTTCATGGCTTTCCTTCTTTCTTGCTTCTGTTCATCTCCTCAAGGCAGCTGCCAAGAATCCTACCAACTTGATTGCACTGAGGATTTCTTTTTCTTTAAAATTCTAGTAAAATTGTAAAAGCTTAATTCAGCTGATTAGGAACTTTTTGAGTCTGGGTAGTCTTTCCAAGCAGTCGCAAACTCTGTAATAAACTTAAAGCAATGCCTGTCCTTGAAGGTGAGATGGACTTCTTCCAGTCAACAAAAAAAAATGAATTTTATTTCTTAATCCATTCAACTAACTTTTGTCCTTTGACTGGAAATTTCAATCCATTGATATTTAAAGTAATTATGGAAAGATATGTAATTGTTCCCATCTTTGGTCTAATTTTGTGTTCCCACAGTTATACCATCATTTAGCTTCATTCTGCTGCCCCTTGGGTATAGTTGTTGCTTTTTTCAACTCTTTGTATTGTTTCAATAATTCTCTGAAAGGCTGGTTTGTGAACATGCATTCTTCCAACCTATTCATGTTGTGGAAGACTTTTATTTCCCCTTCAACTACAATAGACATTTTTGCATCTTCACCTTTATTGTCTAGTCTTGAATTCTGTTTTTCTTTGCATTCATTCTATTGATGAGGTTTCTACAGTTGTTTCTAATTGAATTATTGAGGGTTTCACTTCCTTTTTCATTTCAACCTCAGTTTTCTACCATACGTTTATCTCTTCTGTGAATTCAGTCAGAAGTTTATCCCTATCTTCTTTTAGTTCTTTAATTTGTTTCTGTTTTTTTTAATTCATTCAATTCTTTGATTATGTTTATTACTATTCTTTTAATTATGTGCCCTGAGTTATCTTTAGGGGGTTCTCATTGCAAAACTCTTCTATAAGACTGTTGGTGTTCCATAGGGATACACTATTTGGGTTTTTCATCTTGTTTTGTTGTTGTTGTTGTTGTTATTTTGGCATATTGATTTCTTTTTGTTTGTGTGTGTGTGTGATTCTGCTTTGAGACTCAAGCCTTCCTTTGTTGAAGTTTGCTTCTTTTGCATAATTGATGTGCCTTTATTTTTTTTTCTAATTGAGTATGAAAAACTTGTTGGTCTAGGCTTCAGGTCCTCCTTTTTGATTTTATATTGGAGGGACCAAATGCATTTAGTCCAGCTACTCAAGAATTCTGGCAGAAGCCCAAATCAGGTGAGAATCAGATGCCCTCGGGCTTCCTCCTTAGATCTGAACACCTCTAGCCAGTAGGGGCAGCACAATTTGGGAGGCTTGTTAGGCAGAGGCTGTATTCAGGCAATCTCAAGCAGACTGCCAAAGTCTGGGCCCATGTTAAAGGGCAGGGAAGGCTCACTCTGTAGCAGTGGAAGGGGACACAGATGGCCCCAATGAAGGAGGATGAGTACAGTTGGAGTTGGAGAGTTCACCAATATGTGGGGCTAACACAGTAGTCCAAAGGTCTGAGGTGTTAAGAGAGAAAGGGGCATATGTCCAAGGCTAGAACTAGAACAAGATGTGGGTTATAGGAGATTGGAGTTACTCAGGCTGTAGAGGAGTGAAGGCACAGGGGTCAGGGTCAGAATTATCAGAAAAGAAGGCTTGCCTGGGGATTTCAAGGCAAGTTGGGCCTGAGGACAGCCTGTGAAGTCTCTAACAAACTAATCTGAAAAACTGAGCTGTTCTGAGTGCAGAGTATCAGGATGCCTTAGGCTCTCCAGACTAAGAGGGTAGTCAAGAGATCTAGGGTATTGAGAGCTGAAGTGAACCTGTGTCCAAGGCTAAAAGAGAATGTCTACATTTAAGAATTTTTTTAGAAATTATGTTTTATTTGTCATGGTGGTATATGCCTTAATTCCAAGTACTTGAGAGACAGAAGCAGACTGATCTCTCTGAAATTGAGGCCAGCCTGGTCTACAATGTGAGTTCCAGGGTAACTGGTGCTAGAAGGAGACTCTGTCTCAAAAAGAAGTTTGCATTGTTTGCTTCAAGTCAATATTAGTTTATGAAAATAGAATAGTTTCAGATAAAATTACTTGGTGTTCTGAGTCTCAAGGATAAAAAGGAAATTTAATTTATACACTTTCATCATTGATTTATGGTAAGATTCATGTGAAGCGTTAAATTATAATATTGTTTACTAGCATAAAAATTCTGTATAGGAGTTAGAATAAATATAAAATTCAAATTTAAAATGGAATAGGAACTATTTCTGTTTATTAACAAAGAGTTTTTATCTATATTATTTTAATTTTGCTTTGATTCTGCAGTGCTGAGTATTTAACCCAACACCTGGGCCTGCTAGGAATGTGCTTCATCCCTGAGCTACAGCTGCAGCCTTGTGATAATGTTCTTTAAAGGGAATTCATAAAACAGTGCAGATTTCTCAAATTTCTTAGAAGATCAATGGGGAATATTTTGGCACACTTACTTTATAATACTCATTTTTCTGATCCTGTGTGTATTGCTTTCTAGTGTTCTAAATTTAAATTGACATTGTTTGTAGCATAAATATAAGAAAAATTTCCACTGTCCTATAGGACTTAATTGTAGAGAAAAATGTTAACATATTACTGGGGGTTGGAGAGATGGCTCAGCAGTTAAGAGCACTGACTGCTCTTGCAGAGAACCCGGGTTCGATTCTCAGCACCCACATGGCAGCTACGAACTGTCCTTAATGTCACTTCCAGGGGAAATGGATGCCCTCTTCAGACCTCAGCGGCATTGCACAACATGGGTGCACTCACATACATGGAGGCAATACACTCATATACATAAATATTTTTTTAAAAAATTAACATTTGCTTAAATAAAATTTATCAAAACACCAAAAACTAATAGTTGCCTGTGTTTAATATTTATAGTGGCTTCAGCAAATCAGAGGCAAATGATTCATTTTAATGTATTTATTACCCTAATGTTTCAATCTCTTTTCAAAATTAATCTATTTAAATTATTTTTCCATAAACTATTCACATAAAGAAAGGAAGAAATAATTACGGTGATAAAATTATTGTATGATTGCTAGGAATCATGTTGATGTCGTTCTTTTATTTTTATTTTTATGTGCTTGATTGTTTGCATGTTCTGATGGGTTTTCCTTTTCATGTGATGTTTTTCTCTTGCAGTGTTCCATATTATCTCTTTGTTCTGTACATTTAGTGTTTTTACTGTGTTGTGCCATGAGAAGTTTCTCTTCTAGACCTGTCTGCATGGTGTTCTGTGTTTTCCTGGTACCTATATAGGTGTGTTGGTTTGCATGAGAATGTCCCCCATAGGTTTCAAGTATTTGGACATTTTTTTTTCTGCAGTTGGTGGCATTGTTTTGGGAGGTTTTAAAAAGTATGCCTTGTTGGAGGAAGTGCATCACTGCAGTTAGGCTTTGAAAGTTCTTAAACATTGACAGATTTCCAATCATTCTCTTCTTCCTGTGCCTGCTTGAAGATGTAAACTCTTGGCTTTCTACTCCTGCTTAGATCTCCTCACCGTGCCTCCCCGCCATGATGGGCTCTAATCCCCCTGGCAGCTGGACCCATAAGCCAAATAAACTCTTCTTCCTATGAGTTCTGTTGGTCACATTTTATTACAAAAACAACAGAAAAATAACTAATAGAGAAGTTGGTACCAGAAAGGAGGTTGTTGGCTTTTAGGCAAGTTTAAAAGCTTGCCTAACACTAAATTGAAAAGTAATCGACTAATTTCTTTGGCAGAGGAAATTTTAAGACAGTTTAATGTAGAAAATTTGGCATGGCAATTAATGGTGAAACAGTGCAAATGGGGCAGAGAAAGTTGCTGATTATACAGTTGGATTGAAAAAGAGCAACAACAAGATTAATGTTGGAGTGATAGCTTGTACTGAACGACAGAATCTCATTTATAAGGAGATTAACAGGTACCTTCAGGGCAAGATCTCACCCAGCTAAGCCTCCAAATTGTGAAAGGAAAATCTGAGAGGTTTTCTCCTGCAAGAAATCCTCAACAGAGAAGAGCTGAGAGTGTGTATGAAGCAGGCTAGAGTCCCTCCCAAGCTTAGAGCCAAACTTGGCAGTGTTGTTCACATGGAGTTGACTTTAACGGCATGTAAGAATCAAGAGTGAAGGGGTCATCAGTTCTTCCTTCCCCCTTTAAGAGAGCCACTGAGGCCAGGAGTTAGGTGCATCCCTGCATAAAGAAGGCCATGACAGCCATGGTATGAAGCTGTGAACATGAAGCCTGTTTGGCAGTGGTGATCCCAAGAAGACATTTGGGATGCTAGGGGTGTGAGATACCTATCAAGGAGAACTACATACAGGGGGTGATACCAGCCCAAGAAAGAGAAATAAGTTGCACATTTTTTAATAATAGTCATTCAAAATGCGGTTATTCAATGCTGTGGTTGATTAACTGCTGCAGGGAACTAAATCAATTATCTTATTAGTATAGTCTTTTTTTTTTTTTGTGGTCTTTTTGAGACAGGGTCTACGTCTCCTGAATTCACTATGTAAACCAGGCTGGTCTTGAACTCACAGAGATTTGCCTGCCTCTGCCTCCTGAGTGCTGGGATCAAAGGTGTGCACTACCACCCCTGGCTCAGTATATTCTTTTTAATCTCACTTTGTTAAGTTCTTTGAGCAAGAGGACCTGAAATAATGTCCACTATTTATTTGCTGCTTGCATCACTTCTGTCTGTGTGAAGGGAAATTAGTCAGTTTACATTCTAGGGGTTGGAGAGGTGGCTAAGAGCCCTTGCTGTTCTTGCAGAGGACCTAGTTTGATTCTCAGCACCCACATGGTGATTATCCTTAATTCCACTTCCAAGGGATCTGATGCCCTCTTCTCACTTCCTTGGGCATGGCACAACATGGGTGCACTTACATACATGTAGACAATACACTCATATACAAAAACAAAAATAATAAATATTTAAAATTCTAGACATTGGGAAGTCTTCTGTGATAGTATTTCTTCTATTTGAATCCAGCTTTCTTCACAACATAAAGTTAGGCTGGCCAAAGAGGGTGAGAAACTTCTGATCAGCTCTTGTTCAGTCATTACCATGAACACAGCAGCAAGTCAGCCAGCAGCTCATGACAAATTTATGTGGGCATGGAAAGACACCAGAAGAATCAGCACAGTCAAAAGTATTGGCAAATGACTGGTGAGCTGATAAAATGCTTATTCTTTATTATCCACTTAAACTTTGCATTGGTACATTGATAATCAATAGTAAACACATCTATTAATTTCAGAAGTATATAATCTTTAACAGGAAATATCTGTATTTATTAACACATATACATTTGTTTTAAAAATAATAAATATCTGTTCTATGTCAAGACCTTGGATAGCCAAAGGAACCCTGAGCATATCATATATTTAAATATAGATGTATATGTCTATAAAATTTTTAGTACATATTATGTTTGATATATATTGAATGCATTCATTTATATATAATTACATACATAAAATTCAATAAAATATATTTGTGAGTGTACAGAAAAATCTGGGTATGCACATGAATATTTGGTGAGTAAAACCTAAAAGTATGAAAGGAATTGTTCTTATTATATTAGGAAACTCATAGTAGCGTTAGTTATCTAAAATATTCTATATCTTACACATATTTGCAATGAGAATCCTAGTTATTATTTTTTTATTTCTCCCATTCAATTTTCCCCATATCCCTTTCAATACAATCTCTTTCCAACCTCCTGTATTCTTTTTTGATAATCTACTAAGTCCAGTTAGTGTTGTCAATATATGTATGATTGTGGGCCCATCAAACTAGAGAATAGGAAATCTACCAGCTATCATATCTTCAATAAAGAATGATGATTTTCCCTCACCTAGTAACTACCCTGCCAATAGCTCCTCCCTATCAAGTGGGGTTCAGAGACTGGCTAACACATCTATGCCAGGATTTGGCCTGATTGATATTGTGCAGGTCTTGCACCGTTTTTTTTTTTTTTTCAAAAAAAGCTGCTGTGAACTCATGAGCACACAAGCCATGTCACCCTGAGAAGACAGCATTTCACATCACTCCTCTTCATCTACCAGCTCTTCTTTTCTACCTCTTCTTCCAAGATGTTCCTGAGTCTTGGTGATGGTTTAACTGGGGGATCATGGTCAATACAGATGCTCTGTTGAGGGCTGAATCCTGACTCTCCTCATCTCAGCACTTTGACTGGTTATGTCTCTCCACTGATTGCTTTCGACAGTAAAAAGAAGTTTCTCTGACCAAGGTTGAGAGTAGCCCTGATCTTTGGGTGATTTTTCTATCATTCATTCCATCATTTGAAATGTTTTATTTTTTTTCTCTGAACTCCTAATCAAAATATCTGTGAAAGATTTTAAATTAAGACATTAAAAGTGAAAACTCACATCTGAGGTAATCTTGTGCTAAACATTAAATTTTTATTACATAATAAATATAAAAGACAAAATCATAAAATATTTTAAAATTATTTGTAGAACACAATCAAGCTATACGTATATAGATAATAATGTGCTTGGGAAAATTCAATATTAAAAGAATTTCAATCTATTGAGAAAGAATATGTTTCAATAATGTGTAGAACATATCCATTTCTCTGAAAAAAATATTCTATTATTTATTTTTCCATTGCTGATATAAAAGACTGTGACCAAGGCAACTTATAAAAAGAAAAGTTTTATTCGAGCTTATAATTTCAGGAGGCAGAGGCAGGGTTATCTCTATTAGTTCAAGCCAACCTAGTCTACAAAATGAGTTCCAGTCCAACTGGGGCTACAACCAGACCCTGTCTGAAAAGACCAAAAAGAAAAATTCCCACTTAGACCACACACAATCCCACTGTATCAATTTGCTGACACATTTGAGATTTACCAATTCAGTCAGTCTACTATCTTATAGTTTTATACAGTACTCTAGGCAAACTATTAGTTATCTTCCCCCCTCATGTGTGTGTGTGTGTGTGTGTGTGTGTGTGTGTGTGTGTGTGTGTGTGTGTTGAGTGGGGGCATGAGGGTATATGTGCCACAGTACATGTAGAGATTAGATGAGGGTACTCCATTACCTCTCCACCTTGCTTTGAGACAGGATCACTTCTCCAGTGCATAACCAGGCTAGATACCCCAACCTCTAGCGATCTTGAAGATTTTTCTATTTTCCTGTAGGGCATGGTAGGATTCCAGATACTTGTGACAATATGACTGGCTTGTATGTGGGCTGTTATGATTTGAACACCAGTCATCAGGCTTAGGAAGCAAGTGATTTCACCCACTGAGTCATTTCCACTCCCTCCCCTCAAATATTAATTTGTGATCTGTTTCTTTGTATGTGACTTTCTGGCATTAGAATCCTAGTTTCCTCAAACTCTCCTAAGATCAAACTTTGTCCTCTCAACAAAGAATATAAAATTCTCTTCTTTCATCTCTATCCCCAACACCTTGGCACTGGTTAGAACACTTGAACGTTCTTAGGAATCTCCTCTCTCAGGCTCCCTCTGACCCATCCTACCTTATTTTCATTTTTAATTGATTTTCAATTTTATTTAATTTATTTTTTATTTCACATGTATAAGTGCACTGCCTTCATGTATATAAGTGGACCTGTAGTGTGCATTTCTCACAGAAGTCAGAAAAGTGAGCCAGATTCCTCCTGAACAAGAGTTACTGATGGATGTTAGCTGTCATGTGAGTTCCCCAGGTCCTCTGCTAGATCAGCCGATGCTCTTAACCACCAAGCCATCTCTCCAGTCTCCAAAAATGATTTTTCAAAAGAAGTTTCTGATAACATATTATGGTATTACAAATGCTGAAATAATACGCATATATATATAGACACTATACATCCTGAAATGAAAGGAAAAGAATGGATTACAGAAACTGCAGCATATGTAACGGAATAGTTTATATTCCTTTTGTTTTAAGAACTTTTGCATGATGCTATAACATGTAAAGAAAGCAGAATAAAAGGTACTGATGTAAGATAGATAAAAAACTTCTTTAGGCTGGGCGTGGTGGCGCACACCCTTAGTCCCAGCACTTGGGAGGCAGAGGCAGGCAGAGGCAGGCAGATCTCTGTGAGTTCAAGGCCAGCCTGGTCTTCATAATGAGTTCCAGGAGAGCTGGGGCTATGAGGAGACCCTGTCTCAAAAAAACCAAAAAAAAAAAAAACTATTTAAGTAAAGGTACAAAAATATTGTATTTTACTTATTTTTTTTAAGAAAATTAAAGATTGAGACATTATAAAAAAGTAGGAATGAAACTGAAACATTTTTCTATACATCAAA
Organism: Nannospalax galili; assembly: GCF_000622305.1. Lineage (NCBI taxonomy): Eukaryota > Metazoa > Chordata > Mammalia > Rodentia > Spalacidae > Nannospalax > Nannospalax galili. The sequence goes on along the minus strand of NW_008339910.1, from coordinate 3,367,051 downwards.
AATGTGACCTTAGATATAAATATTTATACTCTATAGCAATGCTTTCTTTTGTACCTATTAAGAATAATGTGGCACTATCTGGTCAATTTGTAAGAATCGCACTGTGCAGGCAATACAACCAATTGGTTTGGACATGGCCTGATAGTCTATTCCAGGAATGTTTCACTGGCCAAGTTATTGAACTAATTTAAATTTCACCAGATAGGGTATAGGAGTTTGGTTAAGGAGATCTCAGTAGACAGGGACTGCATAATGATTTGGTGATATTTACACTAAATATTTATTCATAAATATAAATGTCTAAATCATCTGGTTTTCTATATAGTTCAATTAACTGAAGAAACATTTGAGGTTATACAAAGTTGTTGATCTCATTACATAAATGATGTTTAGTGATATTATCTTTAATGTGATATTAATTCTCAGTATATTTTGTGATTTGTTCATTAGTCATCATAAAATAGATATATAACAATATAAAATAAAGAGCTAGACCATAAACTTCATTGCAAATGAAAAATAAAATAAATTACAAAATTAAGAAAAACTGAAATAAACCAAAGAGCAAATGAAGGCATATTATAATAAAGATGAATAGTGCAGACATACTCACCTGTTCGACTGCTGTGCTATTCTCTGAACACTTCAATTTCTTCTCCTCTGATGGTAACAGATGAAAGTTCCTTATGATGGTGATCAAGTAGTGACTGGATGATGGACCTCTCTCTATTCTAGCATTTACTCTAGTCATTACTAATTAGCTCCAATTAAAAAAATGCTTTGTAAGTCTAAAATTTCCCATGATTTTGAATAAAAATCAATAATTTTGAAGAAATCAAAAGAAAACAGAGATAGTAGATCTCTCTATAAGTGACTAAAACTTGTAAATGCATCATTATATTCCCTTATTAAGTTTTACATTTAACTACATTTACATGTTAAAAAAGCTAAAATTGGTAAAACCACTATTCCAAATTTTTAAATGTTCTTTATTTTTCAATATTTAGTAAGATTTATCCATAATAAGTAATTTTTATACTATATATGATCTAAAGTTTTATCTTAGCATATTTAGGTGGACATTTGTCAGACAGCAAGAAAGCAATGCAACAATTAGTAATTTGCTACTCGAACACATATTCAGATGTACACAAATACTAATAAATTTTGTGTATGAGAATACTTTCTCAGTAGAGAAATCATGTTGATTAGCAGATAATACAGGATAACTAATAATATTGTTTAGCTTTACTTAAGAAGAAAGAGATTAAAATTGAAATTTGATGAATTTATTTCCCCTGTTTCTACTGAAACATCCTCCTGAGTGCTGAGGACATCCAAGGACACCAGACTGCTTCAGTGGAGCAGAGCTCTCTACCCTACTGCCCATCTGAGAAAACTTTATTAAAGTGAGGCCTGCTTATTATAAATCATTATTCCTGTTCATGCACTGTTAGGAAGGAAGAATGACAGTTTACTCAAAGTAATATAAAGGTGGGTGACTTCTTATGTTTCAGTGTGACAGCATGGGGATTGCCAGTGAATTCAAGCCAATTTGCGTGCTCTATTCTTTATCTTATAATAAGCAAGGACCAGAAACCTTTCTAAGCTGAGGTAAAATTACACAAGTTAAAATATACTTTTGCTCCCTCAAGTTTTCATGAACCACCACATTTACAGTATAAGGGAATGCAAGCGACTCTTCTCCAATACCATTTAGAATAACCTCGCTATATATACAGCATGTGGTTATAAATAATCACTTGGTACTAGTAATATATTGTCATTGAAATTTTTACTAAACATTTTCTTGCCCTAAACATTATTTTGGTTAGGTTTTATAAACACCAAAATGAGTTCACACAACTTTATCTAACAAACACAGTAAATTATTTCCTGATCCTTCCATATCATGTTATTTAGTGTCCATTTTTTGAACACCTTTGCTTTTCAAATTTACCCATGATCCTTCATCATCTTAAAAATTTTAGTTGTGGGCTAGAAAGAAGGCTCAGCATTTAAGAACATTTGTTGTTCTTGCAGAAGACTCGGATTTGAACCTCAGCACCCACATGGCAGCTAACAACTGTTTGTAACTCCCATCCCAGGGAATCTGACAGCCTCTTCTGACCTCTGCAAGCATTGCACAACACTAGTGCACTTACCTACATGCTTGCAATACATGCTTGCAATACATGTGTATACATTAAAAAAAAAAGAAAAAAACATAGTTCTATTAAACAATGCAAAAATACTGCTTTTTAGCTCTTTAAACGTATACACACAATGGTAACAAAAATGTGCATTTTATATCTGTAAATATATAAAATAAAAATATTATTTTAGCTAGGCATGGTGGTAAATGTCTGTTACCCCAGTTCTTAGGAGTCATTCAAAGGAGAACCTCAGGTCCAGTGTCAGCCTGAGCTACATAGTGAGACAGGGACAAATATTTTTAAAAAGAAAAGATTATTTTTCAGTACACTTAGACTCTATGATAATAGAATAGACATGAGAGAGTAGTCAATAATCATGTCATTGTTACAAATGCTTTCCTCTGGTACTTATTCAAGGGAATATACAGAACTGCCTTCAAATATTAACTCCACTACTAATCAAAAAAGAAAAGTTCACCTTGTAGTGAGACAAGGCTGGCAGTCAAACACTTAGGTCATGTCTTTAAGAATTTTATTATTTTTAAAAATAAAGGCAAAGTGGTGCAGGGGATTCTAAAACTCACCTGCAATACTGACACTCAGGAATTGTTGCCCAGAGGAATTAACCCAGGCACAAGCAAAATAGAGAATTTCAGGACAGTCTGAGCAACATAGTGAGAGTATCTAGAGGAAAGAAAGAAAAGGAAATATGAAGGGAGGAAGGAAGGAAGGAAGGAAGGAAAGAAAGAAAGAAAGAAAGAAAGAAAGAAAGA
>NW_008339910.1:3332838-3363974 GCF_000622305.1 Nannospalax galili | reverse complement strand
GGGAGGGAGGGAAGGGCAGGGGACTGGAGGGGAGAGGAGGGCAGGGGAGGGGAAGGGAGGGGGGGAGCGGAGGGACGAGAAGAAGGGAAGAAGGAAGGAAGGAAATGCCCCAGATTAAAGACAAAGGGATAAAACAGCTAATTGCATAGACTGTATACCCAAACTGAACAAAATAGCTACACAGATATTAGTGAAATACTCAATTAAAATTAAGTATTGAATATGTATGTGCGTGATACTACTACTTCAAGACTATGACATTACTCTCTTTGGGCAATTGTACTATAATGATATACATTGTTTTTTTCTTACATAAATTACCTAAAATGTTGAAGCTTCCTAACATAATACCTACATTTGCTTAACTGGTTTTGTAAATAATAATGTTACAAGTACATAACACACATATGCATGTACACATGGGGAAGGAAATTGTAAAACTAAGATGGGAAATATGACAAGGTACAACCTGATACTTCTTGAGTTTTCTGTGTCTTCACAATTATTTCAAAAGCTAAAAGTAAAATATATAAGCATATTGATGAGTAGGAATTCTCATGAAGAATAGATTTTGTAAAAAAAAAAAAAAAATGGTTAGGAACAGGATCAAGGGCTCAGCAGTTAGGAACAGTAACTGCTCTTGCAGAGGGCCAGAGCTCAGTTTCCAGCACGCACATGGCATCTACCATCCATAAGTCCAGTTCCAGGGGATCCAATGGTCTTTTCTGACTATGCGGGCTTTCCAAAACACGGCTGAACTTACAAAAAGGCAGGCAACAAATGCACACACATAATAAAAATAATAAATGAAATTTCCTTTTTTTGGTCTTTTTGAGACAGGGTCTCTCTGTAGCCCCAACTGTCCTGGAATTCACTTTGTAGACCAGGCTAGGAACTGGCAAAGAGTGGAAAAGAACCATTAATCAACTTGATAGAAAACATAAATAAAAGTGAGTCAAGATTTGAAATTCTGGGCAGGAGGGAGAATACTAGGAGTTAATGGGCTAATGAGGTTTATAAGCTGACATGTTGAATAATCTTAAGATATTGGCAATAACAACCCTTGTTAATGGAGCACAGAGACCTTGTGCAGGAATAAAAATACATTTTCTTTCTCTCAAATAGCAAGATTAGTTCTGGATACTCTTGCATAATACAGTTTTCTGAGTATGAGTAGACAGAAAATACTGTTCTTTATACCTTACTGTCATTTTTAAAGTAAATATCATATAGCATCACTGTTTTTTTCATATGTTCAATGAACACTTAATTGAGGAAAAACAAATAATCCCATATTTAGCACAGGGTAAGTAATATAGGTGTATTCATTTAAGTATCGTGTGAGTGGTAATAAATGTTCTAGAAAACATGTTTTTGTAGCACTTTTTGTAGCCTGGAGTTGGAGCTAAAAGTTTCCAGATGATGCCAATGTAATTTACTAAACGTAGGATGGGTGGATTTTGTTGGGGACATATTCTCTGTTTCTTTCATATTATTTCTGTTTTTGTGTTGCTGTTTGGACATATGGAAGTCTTTTGTTGGTTGTGTGCCTGATAGGCAATTCTATTCTTCCTTTGTTTATTTAAATTTTGGTTCCGTTTATAATTGTTGATGTAGCTTGGTTGATTTTTGCTCAGACATGCAAGGTTAGTTGGTGTGTTCTTCATGTTCTCACAGGGTATTAAGCTGGTCTGGTTCATACGCAGGTCAAGGTATTAGGCAGACTGGTCTGTGTTCAGGCAGATCAAGAAGCCAGGAGAAGGGAGGGGCAGCCTGTAGAGGGTCTAATAAACTACACTAGAGGATTTAAGTAGTCTGAATTAGGAAGCTATTCCAGAGATCCGAGGAGGAAGAGCAGGAGTGGACCTGCGTCCAAGGCTATGGGGGGGGACAGGGTGTGGGGTCAGGGGAGACTGGAGTTGCTTGGGGGCAGGAGAATCAAGGGACTGTGGGCAGATCACTGATTTACCAGGGCAGAAGGCTAATTTTGGTAATCCAATGCAATGTGGGGGTGGGGACAGCCTGTTGCAGACCTAACAAACTTGGCTGGAAAATTGAGCTGGTCTGATTACAGGAGATCAGGATATAGTGGGTGGGTGTGGACTAAGAGGGTAGTCCAGAGATCTGGGATGGATAGAGCAAAAGTTGCCTGTGCTCAAGGACAGGATGACCTGATTCCAGGGAGAAGATGGAGGAGCTCAGGCTTCAGGGGAATCCTCTTTTTTTCTTTACTTTGGAAAAATTCTAGCTTTGCAACTTGCATGTTTAAATTGTTTGGAAGAATAAATGAATATTGAAATGACTTCATTTTAATTTAGATCTCACTAGTGAAATTTTATATAATTTGAGCTCTTTATATGATTTACTTGTTTTTTCATGCCACCTTATTTTATTTGCTTCTTTGCTTGGTGATATTTTCTGACTTCTGCATACTATTTAACACAATAGAGAGCATTTTATATTTAGGGAGCTACCAAATGTCTTTGTGAATGCTCCCTGTATTTCCTCAAAAAGGAATGGCTTATGATGTGTTCTTCCTGTCTGCATAATGACTGTCATTTTCTTGTGCCACACTTCTTATTTATTCTTTCTTGTCTATGCTCTAAATGAGGCAAACTCAGTTGATGACAGGGGTTTGTAAAGCAACACTCCGCATGCTATACCTACTCACAGCCTTGTGCGTGTTTCCAAAAACTCCTGAAAAAATGAAAGATCAGCAGTCACATGGGCACTGTTACACACTTCTATATCTACTTCATGTTCAAGGAGTACCAATTAGTGAATATGCCCATGTCAGAAGTTTTGTTAGAGGGGAACTTTCATATAATGAAGAAAATATTGATAGAATCATAGTAAACAATCTGTGCTGATTTTATAAATTATTATAAAGATCCTTGAGTTGACAGAATTTTTAAACTTAGATTTATATTTTGTCACTAAGAAAAATACCATCATTTTATGAAGACCAAGAATTTCTCTAATCTCATAGAAATGAGAAAATTGTCTGCTTCCTTAGCTAAAAATCTTGTTACTCGAGCTGATCATGTAGTCTAGTTGGTACAGTGCTTGTCTGGTGTTTATGAAGTTCTAGGCTTGATCCATACCACTAACCATGTTTGCTGGGTGTCATGGCCCAGGTCTGCTATCCCTGTACTCAAGCAGTAGTGGCAGAAGAATCAGAAGCTTAAGAGAATTCTTGGCTATTTAATGAGTTGAAGCTACATCAAACCATGTCTCAAGAAACAAACAACAAAATTTAAAGAAAACAAAAGTTCTCTGCAGTGTTACTATGCAAATATTACAGTTACTTGAACAAAAATGCTTGATTCTTAAATTCAGTTCTAAAGTGTGTGTCCCCCAGATATTTCATGGAGCCTTCCTGGAACTGTGCTGCTAGGACTTCCTGAACTCTGTCTGGAACTGTGCTCTGGAGCTGTGTCCTGAGTCAGGCTGTACATACCCATTATTTTATTCAAAATGGTTTCTTCAACTTAAATTAGAGAAGTACAAGCTCAGACCCACCTTTTCTTGTTGACAAGCATTCCTTCTCAGTCTTTGTGTTTTCAGTGAATGTGAGCACACTGTTTTCAGTCCTTTCATATGAAAAAGTTATGCTAAGCAGGCATAACTTTATACTCAACTTTTGAAAGAATTTTTTATTGAACAATATATTAAATATAAGAATCTATGTTCATAAGCTTACTAATAATTTGCAAAATATGTATTTATATGTGGCATATTATGCTTAAAACAAATTACATTTATAATCATACAAAATAAATAGGTCTGTAGAAAATGTAAACACTAGGGTTTTGAGGAGAAAATTAATTTTTCTTAAACATTCAAAATGTAAGAGAACACAAACTCAAATTCTAGGTATTGCCTTGAGAAAAACCTGTATTTTTGACTTTTTAGTTGGTTAGTTTTTTTCACTATAGTTCTTATTCTCAATGCAGATTGCAAAGTTGGAGACAAAATTTAAGCTTGTAATTAGCACATCACTTCAAATTATGGAACAAAAATGATAATCTAAGCATTAGGCTGAGGTCTTGTTTTCATGTACATTCCTGAGGCAGAGCAGGTGAAACTGCAGCACTAAGCCAAGTCTTCCTGCCACTGTCAGTTTTGAAGTAAATACTTCCCAGCAACCTTCCTGTAGATAGCATTTCTTAGAATTGTGTCGCATGATTACCAAGAAAATCAGAAGAGCTTAGCTAATAGAACACGACAGCTAGGAATGACTACCATTTTTAAAAATGCTGTATTTCATTACAGAAACGTACAAAGAAACCATTTCTCGGTGACTTTTCTCTGATTTTCCCTATTTTCAGTGAATAAATTATTGTAGTATATTTTATACTTTGTACTGGAAATTTCTGTATTTCATAAAATAATTGACACATGGCAGAAAATTCAGACATTTATTGCTGAAGGAAGTTATGGAGAGAAATAATTCAGCAGAAACTTAGCCCATGAACTTTCATAATCCGATGTCTATTTCAATAATCCCATAGTTCAGTCTTTCCTGAAGGTAGTATTTTTATAATTTTGAAGATTAGTAACAAAGTGGTGTGATATGGAATAGGGAGTTCCAGATGCCAATGCTCTAAACAGGTCATTTTGTTTCTTCTGAATATATTACCAAGCCACTTATTTCTTGGAATTCCTGACTCATAATGCATTATATTTATACTCTGAATAAATAGCTCTTGTTCCTGAAATTAACCACCTGACTGGCATCAATCAATTTTTAAAAGCAGGACTTGAGAGCACTTGTCAAAGGTACTTCATCTGTGGAACACATTAGTCAAGTATGTCAAAAGCCCTGTGAAAGGAGAGTGCTGTGACAACCAGTACACATGGAAACATCTCTCTCGTTTGTAAACATATCTACAAGAAAAATCTGTCTATGCAATATTTGTTGGTACATTCACATGATGTTTGTTCATAGGCTGTCTTTAATTTTTACCTGATTGATTAATTTGACGTGTTTCTCAGTGTTTCTAAACTACTTTACATATTAAAATACTGGTATTAATCTATGCTTATTATATTTTAAAGTTTTATATATGCAGACATTTTTTGAGTTTACTGCTTACATAACTATAGGTTTATCACATGATGAGTGTACAATAAATATTTTATTGTTCTTAGAATATACTGTTCATAATTATTTTCCCATCATTTTATTTCTATGTCCATGTCTACTAGTACCTGATTCATATTAATGACTTTAAAAATAGAATTAGTGGCTGGGCATGGTGTTGCATGCCTTTAATCCTAGCACTTGAGAGGCAGAGACCAGCCTGGTCTACATAGCAAACTCCAGGCTAGCTGGAATTACAGGAAATCCTGCCTCAAAAAGAAAAATAAAATTAGTGCGGTATAGCTCCTATAAAGAATGATAGTGTAATGACTATATAGTTTTATAAACAAATTATAGACAAATTTGATTCTGATACATTGTATTTCTCTGTGCAGTTTTGGGGACAGAGATTTTATTAGAACTAAGCTAAGAATGGTGGAGAGAGTGCTTAGTAGGTGAACTGTTATGCCTATGGGACAGGCCACTAGCCTTTGAGAACAGTTGACATTGAATACTCAATCTTGATGTCTGTAAGCAAATCACAGCTACACATAAGCAGAACATAGTAAAAAGTTACTTATAGTTTAGAGCAGCACTTCAGCTGGGCTAGATGCCATTGTTGACCAATTCATTTGTGAGCTCTGTGTTAAACTGTGTTTCAGTTGCACAAAGTTCACCTGCTTTATTAATTATCACTAACATAGCATTCACTTTGATGTTCTTATGATGAATACATCCAGTGCCTTAATATTAGCTTGTGGTAATTATGAAGTGGTGCCACAGCTGGTCCTAAGAAGTGAGAAATACTGGAGATGAAAACTGATCTTTAGTACTATCTAAAGGCCCCAAAGAAATGTACAGTCAGTTCCTGAATGATAGCTCTATTTTTATTTATTTCATCATCAAATCCTAATGTAATCACAATAGTAGTGTTAAGAAAACAGTATTCCTGAAATCCATCTGTCTGATATTTAAATGTAGGAGGTGTTCAAAAATGTGGGGATTCATGGTTTTCAAAATGAGTATTAAGCGATATATCAGTAAGTGGTGATTCTCAATTCCAGTCTCCACAAGGAGACTATTAAAGTAGAAACTTTGCTAAGTGAATGTACTGACAGGCAAGCTCTCAAGAGCTACATGACCACACATAGTCAAAGCTAGATATGTTCTTTTTCTTTGTTGTTAGCAAGAAAATTTAAGGGCATGTTAACCCTTTTCAGTGACTTGTGATACAGAAAGCAAAGATGAAGTACCAAGTCTGAGGACAACTTTGTGCCTGAGTACAGTCACTGGTGCACACAGTGCAGACACCAGATCAGAAATATGATTGGTGCATGTCTGGGTGGATTGTTTTCCATCCTGGCCCCACTGATGAAAGGCAAAACAGTCTTTCCTATTAGAAATAAAGGGGTGTGTTGCCCTGGCACTAAGCCCCCCATTAGACCGCTTCTCCATGTTTTAAAACAAAATTTCTTTTTCAAGTACCTCATGGAAGAGAATATGTACTTAAAATAAATTTTCACTGGATATAACTCAGTATATAATATTCTAGTATTGTCAACTTTCCTTTTGAGAACTGTAGATTAATAGAGAAAAATACAGTGGATTATGATTTTTGTAGTGAGGTTAAGATTCTGATGTTCTACTCTATCATATTTTGTAAGAAATTAACTACATTTAATAGAACTTAATGCTCAAATTAATATTTTGAGGCTTGAAAATAAAATAATTATCTTTTAAATATTGGAATAATCCTTCCATATATAGCAAAATATTTTCTGAAATTATTAACCTTTATTAAGCCTAGCATCATAATATTGAAACTGTCTTTAAGAAAACTGGCTTTTACAGATAAAAGAACATTAAGGAAATTATCCTTAGACAATTTTCCTGAAGGTTTGGAGGTTTCTCAATATGTCCCTTAGGGCCAAGCACAAACCAGGGTTGCACAATAGTTCAATAGAAATTGGAGAGAAAGGGAAGAGCCACTAAAAGAAGAAGAAAACATCCCAAAATTACATATAATGATTGGTTCCGTTTTTAACAATGCTAAGGAAAATTTTCTTCCCCCACCCTGACAATCATGAAATTTTTGTTTCTACTTTGGAATTTGCATATCAGGATTTAGTTTGCTGTTTGAGATATTTCTCTCGCTTTTGCTCAAGTAACTTTTTTTTCAGCAGAGGTGTTGAAAATATTCTGGAGGAGGCTAGTTCATAGCAGGGATGGGACAAATGTTTTCACTGTGTCTACTATTTAAGGACTACAGCCTCAATTCTAGGTCTTGCTTAAAGCTAAAATCTGGTGGCTGGAGTAGCTTGGTTAAGGACCTTGGAACAGGTTTCCTCCAGCAATGTGAACTAATCCTGGTTCTCAAAGCTGGATGGAACCACTGGAAGCTTCCAGTGAAGTAGTTGGAAGGTCTTTGGCCAGTCCTGGGGAATTTCAAAGGAAGGGAGAGGGGCCATGAGGAGATGGTGGTCCCTAGCAAATGCGGGGGTAGGTTTTGGAGTGATATGAATATCTATGGAAGAGAATAGGCTTTCTACCTGTGAAACTTGGGTGAACTGGAGCATCCCTGGTAAAGAGTAGTTTCTAAGGAAACTAAATCCATATATCATACCCATATTTGTAATATGTATTATATTTACCAAAACAGCCACAATCAGCACCTTGCACAGACAAAAATGAAGAGAGCAAACACGAGCTAGAAGGTCCAGCATAAGCTATCAAGAAGTACCAGCAAACACTGTTTTAAAGGAGAGAGCTACACCATAAGCAAAATGTACATATCTTACTTTGAACAATACTTGAAAGTAAATAATTGATCAAGGTAAATGCTATTAGAGTCCAGAGATAATACAAGATGAGGTTGCATCAATGATTTTACAAGGCAACTCTACTAAAGGGGAAAACTATCAGTAGAAGACACAAAGATTTCTCATTTCTTTCATTGACTCCTTTTTCAATATTGCTCCAGAGGAAATTCTTCAAATAGGTGGTTCAAGAAATAACGGTAATGTGCATAGATATATTGCATACCTATATTTCTGTCACAGAATTGGTACTATTGTACTAACATTTTTGAACATGGTGTTCAGCCAATTTAATATCTATGGGAGAAAAAGAATTATCTAAACTAGCATTATTTGCAAACTTTTATGCAAGAAAATAATAAACATAAATGTAAATTATAGCATTGTAAATATCAGAGGGGAAATTGAAAAACTATTGATCTATGACTTGACAGAGATTTGGCATGCAAAACACAATAAAAAATGCCAAATTGAACATCATCCAAATTGAAGCATTTTCTTCTGCAAGTAGGAAAGTATAAGCTCCAGACTAGAAAAAAAATTCAAACTACATATCCAACAAAGGACTAAAATCTGAAACACATAAAAAGTCAAGATACCACAGAAAAATAGACCAAATCCTTTGGAAATCCAACTAGGAAACATGATCTAGGGGCTGGTGTGATGGCTTAGCAGGTGATTGTATACTGCTCTTCCAGAGGACCTTAGATTCCAAGCACCCATGTTGAGTGGCTCACAGTCACCCTTAACTCCCGCTTCACGAGATGCAGTGCCCTCTTCTGGATCTACAGTCAACTATACTCAGGTGTGCATACCTTCCCCCCCCACACACACATAATTTAAAAAAAAAAAATCTTTAGAAAGAAATTTTTAAAATATATAATTAATCATCATGGATATTACTGCCTTCTCTATCCTGATTTTGGTGGATATAGGTACTTAAATGTATGATAAAAGAAGGTACTTGCAGCTGATCATTGCTGGGTGAGGGAGAGTTGTTCTTTAAGGGAGTGACACTAGGCAGGCTGAACAGACTCCAATGGATGAACTCACATCGAGGGACATATGAGCACAAAAATTTTACTCCATAGACCTTAACATATATGACAGAATGTATGAAGTCATGTGAGAAGGATGTGGGAGAGTTTGCAGAGAGGGACAGGAGGGCTAAATCTGATTAAAGTATTGCATGAAATCCAAAAAATTTCAATATGTATGTGTATATTTTAAACATTTTATTTTTTAAAGTTTGTATTTATTGAATTTTTGTGTATTTCATGCAGAACATCTCGATCAATCTTAATTATCTTTTTACCCCCATCCCAGCTGGCACCCTCCCATAGCGACCCACCCCCATTGAAGCCGATAAACTCTGTCGTCCTTGTTAAGGCCCACCGTGTCAAGTCAATGACCCCAGACATCCCCTAGTGCAAGTCCATCCACTGAGTCTAGTCAGCCTATCTAGAGTCCCTTGTTTTAGGAAGATCAGTACTTTTTCACCTAGCAGGAATCAGTTGCCAATATTTCTTCAGATAAGATTGGGATCTGCTGTTCATTTTCCCAGGTCTGTGCTGGATTATTGTCTGCCTGAGTTTGCATGGAACTTATGTACGCTGACACCATTGCCATAGAATCATATGAGCAGATTTCCAGGAGCTTGTAAGACTGTTTCCCTATGGTTTTCAAAAAACTGTAAAAGACAACAAAACAAAATAAAAACAAAAACCAGAATTAAATGCTCATGTGTTCTAGCTTGGTTTCTTTGTTTCTGTAATAAACACCAGAACCAAAGGCAACTTGGAGGAAGAAAGGATTGCTTTCATATGAAAGCTGACAGTCCATTACTGAGGGAAGCCTAGGGAGGAATCTAGAGGCAGGAACTAAAGCAGAGACAACAGAAGACTGCTTTTACCTACCTTGCTTCCACAAACTTGCTCAGCTACCCACAGCATGCAGTCCAGACTCATCTGCCCAGGGCTGACACTGTCCACATAGTCTGGGTCCTCAGTTGCCATTTAAGAAAATGCCTCACAGATATGGCTGCAAGCTAATCTTATGAAGGAAATTCCTCAACTGAAGACATTCTTCACAGGTGTCTTCAGTTTGTGTAAAACTGACCAAACGTGCCAGCACGTTTTGAATTTTACAATTAAATACAGAATAATCTGAATAAGATATTTTGATATTATATCAACATCTGACTATTGTGTATTATAGTTTTGCAAAATGAAACTGGGAAATATATATGGAGTTTCTCTGTATTTAATTAATACAATTATTTGTGTCTCTATAATTAGTTCCAAATAAAAGTACATATATATGCTATGTATTTCCTTGATGAAAACTTGGCACTTGCATTGATAGCAGTGAAAAATTAAGGAAAAGCAAAAATCAGAGTTTGCAGAGCAAAAAAAGCCCCAATAGAATCACAAATTTTAGATTTTGGTGAATATTATCTAGAAAAGGCAAAAAAAAAAAAATGGTGATAAGTTAAGCTAAGATTCGTCACTCACATGACATGTTGGCCGTGGAAGTAAAGTTTAAATGCCTAAGGACCATGTTAGTGAGATTTTCTGCTTTCATATCTGTTTCATTTGAAATCTTTTCCAAAGAATAGTGGCCATTGCACCAGAGCTAAAACATGATTTTTTTTTCATATTAGAAATTAAAGTAATAATTGAATGAAAGGAAATCAAGTTTTTTAATAGAATTTTGAAAAACTAGCAACATGGAAGGGCAATACATTTTTGTTGTACCATCTACTTGTAAGGTTGTGAAGGAGGACTACTTGATCTTGTAAGTTCAATGGTCACCATTTGAGGGAATTCGACTATTTAATATTTCAGGGAATAGCAGCAAGAAACTGCAAGCAGTGAACTAGAAAGTCTTCACCAAATGCTACATTTGCTAGCATTTTGACCTTGGACATCCTATATTCTGTAACTATGAAAAATCAATTTCTGTTGTTTATAAGTTACTTAATTATAGCATCATGTTAGAGCTGACTAAGCAGATGAAGACAGATGCTAAAAATTCCACATGTGTACCACAACTTTATAATGAGGCATCTGTATAAATATTGAGGCTAATATGTTCTCTCTCTGAGCTCATTGATAATTTAATTTCACAATTTCCCTCAGGTCCATTGCTAATGTCTATGAGATCAAGCCCAGCCTGGTCTACACGGGAAGTTTCAGACCACCTGGGGCTATAGGGAACCGCTATCTCAGAAAAAGAAAACAAACCTACAAACAAAAGTCCCCCAAAGTCTGATATACAAGATGAAAATAGAAAGAGAATGATCCAAAGCCAACAAGTCAACTGCCATTGATCAGCTTTCTGAACATGAAGCAAAGTTTCTGAGTAGGAATCAGGCTTGGCGGGTCATTCCTGTAATTTCAGTACTGGAAAGCTGAGACAGGTAGATTGCTGTGAGTACCTGTGACCTACAGTGTAAGACTCAAAAGAAAAGCTGTGAGAAGGACTTGAAATAATATTTTTGAGGTGTTCAGCGACAAAGAGTAAATTAATTTTAGACCAATTTAGAACAATTTTCAGTGTGATTGTTGTCTACTTTTTCTGACTGTATGATATCTCTTCACCTTTTACAGAAATATATACAAAGGAAGTACAATGGAAAGAGCCCAAACACCCTTGGCTTTATCAATTAATGAAGGAGATTGAGTTTCTTTTTCATAAACAAACTTGTAAGGTGTTTATATTGCAAATAAGGTCTTTATAACACTGATGTATACAAATGTATAATTCTATTCTCACAGGACTTTTTCATCCCTCTAATTGATATTAAATTGTTTGGGTAAATTTCTCATGCTGTTAGAACCTACAAAACAACCTTGAAAAACAGTTAGCTTGTATCTACTGAGAGATTTTTTTTTTAACATTTAAAGCTCATCTGACCTAGAGTATGTTAAATATGTGCTAACTTAAAGGAATACTTACAAATATTAGATAAGGATCATAATAATTAGCACATAAAAGGGTGCTAAGGCATTTCAGCTTGTAATTATATTTTTAATATTCTTTCTTGTTATTTTTAAACTCAATTATTTCTTATAAACAATAACTTTCATAGGCTTTCCCTTTTAAGTGCAATTTTAAAAAAACGAATGAGTTAGAAATTGCATAAAACATAGCTACAAAAATACTAATATAAATATTCACTAGGATAAGTTCACGTTAATGGTCTTGAAAAAAATGCACTTTTACTACAATAAAGCCTAAGTTGAAGTAGTAGATAAAAGTTAATTCTACTAATTTTTTAATACAGAGAAATATTATTTAACTTTGAAATAGAATTTGAGTCATGCCAAGATGAGATTTCAATCTGGGTTTTAACGTTCATTGACTTCAAAGAAAACACATCCTCTACAACCATCCATAACCTTATCTTTGGAATGGAAAAAAGTGACATACTAATAGAAAGAACAACTATTAGACATTATTCAGTAGCCAATGGCTATAAAAGAAGAGATACAAAATTATTATTAAACTCCTCAAAAATAAGTATGAAGAGAGAATATTCAAGTTCCTCATGTCAAGAAAATTAAGGTGGTGAATTGTGGATGTGGATGTCTGTGCAGTTTCAGTTCAATGATAAAGCAGAAATAGGTCTTTGAATAATGTCAATAAGGTCGAAACTTCAAAGAAAATTGAATCATAACCTAGTGAAACATTTACATTCTCATAGTGTCTACGTTAACAGACTAAGTCTTTTCTCTTACTCTGTTTTCTTAAAGTCTCGGACATTATACAGTGAAATGCATCTATTAATCCCAAAAAGAATTTAAAAATAAACCCTACTTTATAATCTATTGTGGATCCAGTAGCTCAATATATCTGGATGTGAAGAATTCTGAATTGTTGTTAGGTACCCTGAGGAAATTCTTTTATTAATAAAGAGTTTTGAAAAGAATGAGTCAGCTTTATTGTCCCAATTTTGAAGCAATTTTACATTCCATTTTTATAGATCTCACACTTTTATGCCTTGGTGCTCATAACTAGTATTTTCAAAATTAGGTTTGGTAGTTTATACATAAAATGATAAAAACCTTAAAGGTATTAAATGATACCACTCTTAGCCAAGAATTCTGATTCAGTTGCATGAATATATTTCTCTTTGACTATATTGTCATACATTTATTATTTAATTCCTCCTGTCATTTCTCACTTATGAAAATAGTGGAATAAATGAAAACTAATATGTGAGAAAAATAATATGTCTGAAAATTATGAAAACAAAATAGACATTGTCAATTAGCATTCCTTTAACTCCATTTTAAGCATTACATTATGCTAAAAAGACAAATCAGTGGTGAGACTAGTTCTAGAGATATATATTTAATATCAATGTCTAAAGGGAAATTCTGTTTGATAATATCAATACATAATGTGATTTGGCATCTTGAAAACTCCTGTTTATTTCCTATTACATTATATTTTAGTTCTACATTATTTTTATTTAAAATAGCTGTATAAAATACCAGGATATTACTTATATATTTACTATCAACAATATTCAATATTCTGTTATTTTTCATCTGTGAGGAAAGGTTATTAAATACATGCTTTTGGTATTAGGGAAAGTATTTAATATAGTAGCAAACAATAGCAGAAAGGACCCTGTACATATACAGCTTGCATACTGGGAAAATGGAGGCATTAGATAATCAGATTTTGAAAATGGAGGCATTAGATAATCAGAAAATGGAGCAATTTGATAATCAACTCAGTGTCAGTGTCTAATTGGGAAATTAGACATTAGATAATCAGTTCAGCGTCCTTCAGTTGGTAATAAAAAATACAGACATACCGCATACACACACACACACACACACGCACACAGAGAGAGAGAGAGAGAGAGAGAGAGAGAGAGAGAGAGAGAGAGAGAGAGAGAGAGAGAGAGAGAGAGAGAGAGAGAGAGAGAGAGAGAGAGAGAGAGAGAACCCAAAACAGTGTAATGTACAATAGTAAAGCACAATGTGCTTTATTATGAGACAGACAACTTTGAACAGAGTTGAAATAGTGAAGACAGAGTCAAATGTCTACTGAAGAAAACATTCTAAGATCAAGAGTCGGTACTGAATGCTGTAAGACATAATTTGAAACATAATGGAGGAACAGCAAGGAGGTCAGTGTGGCTGAGGCAGAGTGCAAAGGAATGTCGAAAAGAAGAGAACAAAGTGGGAGGCTGTATAGCACTGCAGACCGCACAGCAATGATTATTCAATGAAAAGTTAACTCTTACTACTGTGCATGAATTGGGAAACCTCTAAACTAGGGGGGCAGATTATCACTATTTTACATGCAGTATAATTTATAGAAGAAATCCTTTGGCAGCTGTGTAGGAAAGTCCGTAGAAGTACAAGAAGAGAAATGGAGGGGCGAGCAAGAAAGTGCTGAAATACTTATGCTAATGCTGGTTATAGTAAAAGTGGATGCAGTGAAGATTTCTGGGGAATATGTGTGGCCAGGATGATGCCCACAATGTTAGTTTTCTGCATGCATATCAAGGAATAGATTTGTCGATTGTTGTGAAGAGTACAGTCAGAATAAAAGTGGAATTTGAGGGACGAGACATCACAGTATAAAATACCCAACTAGAAGCTAATATTTGCATGGGTTTTTTTTTCTTGATAAAAGATGAGATAGAAGTATAATTTTATAGCCATGAGCAAATGTACTATATTTAGAATGAAGAGGCTATATGTAACTATACTAATCTTGAAGTTACAGAAATTATCAAATATTGATCCTGTCTGAGATCATTGCTCATAAATTCAGAAGACAGTGATGCTGAGATGGTCCGGTGGGTAAAATCACTTGCCACCAAGCTTGACCATCTGAGCTTCATTCTCAGAACCCAAATGGTAGAAGAACAAAACCCATTTTGCATGTTGTCTTCAGACTCTACACAGTGTTGTGGCACATGTGCCCACACATACTCATAAGAAAACACACACACAAAATAAATGTACTTTAACATTTAAAAAAAGTGAAGAAGTTTTAGAAAAATGAATGTAGTTTATATTAGAGAAAAATCAATGTGGAGTTGAAGATAAAAAGTAAAAACTCAAGATGAAAAGGGAAAATGGTACATTTAGACTAATAGTCATTGTAACTGCTGAAAAAATGTAAATGAAGGCATTTTGGGAAGTTTCAGTTTGCTACAGAGAGTCAAGTGGTCTAAGAAAAGAGTTTTATAGCTTGATGAGAGTTTTTAATGAGTTAAAGATGTTACTACACTACCTTAAAGCCACATTGTAAACAATGCCTCTGATTAGAAGATTGTCAAAGTGGTTTTGTTTAATTTTTTTTTTTGAAGCTTTCAAGCATTCTATTTCTTTGGCTTTGTGATATAAAGGAATTGCATTTCTCTAGTAAATTCATCAATTACTAATTTTATAAAAAGTAAAAACTCACAGAATCAAAGTAGATCATAAAGGGAAATTGTGAAGTGAGGCTGTAGTTTCTGTAACTAAGTAACTAAAAGCCTGAGAATGACTGACATCCATGACATTGCACAAAGTGCAGGAGAGATTAAGAGAAAATCCTGTATGGCAAAAACAAAGACAGCATATTCTCCTTTAGCCTCACAAAACATTTTCTTTGATGAATCAATGCACCCTAGCATTCAGATTAGGTCTTGTTTGTCGAAGTTATTTTAATTAAGAAGTGGAGGGGACTGGGGATTGGTTCTTAGGGTGATAAGCTTGCTGCACAAGCATTAGAACCTAAATTCAAATACTCAGCACTCATGAAAAAGCCAGGAGTGGGTGCATGCACCTCTATCCCTAGTGCTGGGGGCAGGGGAGGAAATCGGCTCCCTAGCAATCCCTACTAGTGGGAACAAAGTAGTCCATAGAGAACCTATCCCCAAAATATAGGTAAGACTGATTGAGGAAGACACCCAAAGTCCACATCTGATACATATATGCATACATTCATACACACACACACACACACACACACACACACACACACACACACACACTAAAACAGACCTGTGAAGACAGACTCCTCTGATCACTTTAGACAACCACATATTCAACAGAAAACGAACAGTGGTATTAACATGTGAAATGAAATGTGTGTACATGCTTCTACCTTTGTTTCTGTTTGAGTCCCTTCATTTGATCTGACAGATCAAGTTAACCGACTTATTGTGGGTATCTTAGATATATATCAGCAGTTAGAATATAAATATTCTATAATGCAACTTTATTTTTATAGTATTAGGGATAAAACCCTAATACTGTGCAATTGCTAGGCAAGTGTTCTCTCAAACAGTAACATCGCTTGCTACATTACCAACTTTTAAACTACACAAAAATGTATATATCTTATGTTAAATTAATCCTTGTGATTTTAATAATATTTAATTATAAAATACAAGTGATTGATAAGTAAATTGGCTTTGCTACCATATACTTTGTAATATTTCATTCAAATAAAGTTTTGATTTTTCTCTAGGCAGAGTGAATTGGTTCATGCACTTACTCTGGGGACAGAATATTTTGGCAATAAAATTGTCTAAATCAGAAATCATTACTACTATTAGAGTTCATTGATTGATATAACAATGCAGTAGGGATTTTCAAATATTATTTACAAATTTAAATAGGCCTTTGCATTTCTTGATCAACTTCCCAAGAATTTTATTTAGGATGATCCATTTAGTGCATTCTACAGAGTTATATTCAATTTGAATGAGAGACATTTTGGGTGTCCAAAATCAAGATTTGTGTAACTGATTTTTTGTACATTTATATCTGCAGTATGTCTGTTATTCAAACTCTCTCCATCGAACTTTGCTCTGTATCCGGCTCTGTAGCCATACCTCTAGTTTGTTGTTGTCATGTTCATATAAAATTTCTACCTACAAAATAATGTGCCAAATCAAATTGATCTTTTTCTCCTGAACAGCATTTTCAATCAGTGTCTCCAATTCTCTGGGTTTTGGAAATTTCAAATTCAACTTTTATCCTACATTTTCTGGGTTATGATCAGTACAACTTCCAAAGGAACTCATATCAATGATTTCATATAACTTTTTAGAAAACATACTTGATTTATACTGATTTTGATGAGTTTTACTTATAAAATGTTATATATTTATTTTAGATGCCTTCCAAAACTTGCATAAATCAAGAGTAAATTAATATATATCCATATCCTACAATATTATCCATGTACTATTAACATAATATAATTTAATTTTGTAGTATTCCATTCATATTTAATATTCACTGTACTGAACATAATTCTAGAAAACATATGCATATATTTTAATGTGGATTTCAATATTGTGCAAATATGTTCTATTGCATTAATTACTATCCTAAGGTGGTTATCATTTGTTTCTACTGTCTAGTTAAGAGAAACCACAATCCAGTGATCATAAGATCTTGAATCAACTCTGTTTACAAATTGGTTTTAAGATCCATGATAATTTTATAATGATTTTTCTGAAATCCATGTTAGACATAAACATACATTTCATAGATATTTAGTCAAATATCTTGAAAAAGGCATATATTTTTTATAAAAGAAAGAATTACACAATTTGTCATATCAGACTGTATCAATATATATCTAAGAAAAAGGTTAAATCTATGTAATCTCAATTTGGGTTACCTTGGGTTATTTTTCTCAGTAGTTCCTTTTGGAGAATAAGAAACCAATCACATGTGAAAGATCTTAAAATACCTTAATTTTGCATTCTTTATGATTGTTAAATATTTTTTCAATGCATACTTTTATTGATTTTTTGTATTTCATGCAATACATATAAGTCAAATTCAGATCACTCCCTTATCCGCACTCCCCTATAGCTTACCCACAAGATTTAATGTGTTCTATCATATATGTTAAGCCCTATCAAGACAAATTTGTGTACCCAAATGTTTCTTGGTGAGTCCATTCACTAGAGCTTGGTCGCCCAGTCTAGCATTACTTCTTTAAAGATCAACTCTATCTCACCTAGCAGTGATCAGTTACCAGTAGTTCTTTAGCTAAGGTTCTGTAGTTCGATGCTGTTTTCTGTCTGGTTGAGTTTGCATGGGTCTTGTACATGGTATCACTACTGCTGTAAGTTTATGTGAGCAAGTTCTCAAAGACCTCGAGGACTCTGTTTCCTTATGATCGTGCACCACTCCTGGCTGTTAGCAGTCTTTCTGCACCCTCTTCCACACTGGTCCCTGAGCCATGAATGGGTAAGGTTTAATATGAGTCCTTTCCAGTGACACACACTCTGCAGTCTTTTTCTCTACATTTTGACAGCTGGGCCTTCTATGTTCATCGCTCTCTGTTGCATGAGGAAACTTCACTGACAGGAGATGAGAGATGCATTAGTATTATTTCTATCCACTGCTACACTATGTTCCAAGAGCCAAAGGTGTACAGGTTCCATTGTGAATGTGTCACTTAGGAATGGGTGCCTCTCAGACACTTATTCTTTCTCTGTGACCAGTTGTGGAACTCTGTAATAGTCTCCATCTATTATAAAATGAAACTTCTTTGATAAGTTCCAAATGGTATACTTGCCTGTAAATATGAGAAAATATATTTAGCATACAGTAAGAAATTACATTTGTCTAGGGATTTGGAAGACTTAGAGTTTTCTCTAGGCTCCATGACCTCTCCAGCTATGTGTATTCAGCTATGTTTGCAGTGTCACCCATGAGTTCCTTCCCACTGATCAAGCTTTAAGTCGAATGAGATACCTATTAATTACCCGAAGATAAAAAATTCTACTACTGCACCAATAGAGATCGTTTGTTGTGCCAGTCATTGCTGTGGTTATTAAGCTTTAAAGCTGGGGTTGGGCCATTGAATGACTTTCTCCATTAACAGCTTTCATGCTATCCTCCCAAACTATGAGAACTAATTATCAGGGAGGAGACTTTCTGGTCAGTTCCAAATCATTGCTCCAAGTCCTGTGTCTGAAGTATGTATTGTGTTCAGCTATAGAGCCTTACCATCAAGTTCTGGGAGGTAATCAAGAGCTGTGACAATAGCTAGTATTATATTGGGACTCGTATGGACTACCCTAACCAACAACTTGAAGGGTGGTTTCTCCTGTCTGGTACTGTATTTCTTATTGCACAGGCTTCAGCTCTACTCATGCACTAACTTACAAATACTGTATGTGTATATTTTAGATTTTTTTGAAATAATATATTTCCCTCTAGTTTTCACACTACCTAAGCATTATTCATCTTTCATCTCTCTCCATGTCTAACCTTCCCTCTTCCCTCCCCAGTTAAAGTACCCGGTTTGCCCTTTAGTCCCCTGATAATACATATCTCTTATTACCTCATTTCCCTCTAGTTTTCACACTACCTAAGCATTATTCATCTTTCATCTCTCTCTCCATGTCTAACCTTCCCTCTTCCCTCCCCAGTTAAAGTACCTGGTTTGCCCTTTAGTCCCCTGATAATACATATCTCTTATTACCTCCCTTCTCTTAAGCTCCTTTTTCCACTTTGCTCTGGGGTCTTTGTATATCCTTCACACCTCAATTCCCAGTTAAATATCCCCCTTTTCCCCCTTTGTACCTACATCTGTCTCCTACTATCATCCTCTGTATAACTTTTTCTTCCCCTTTCCCCTCATGGGTTCTTTCTGGTTTCCTGGTTCCTGCAGTTACGTCAGTATGTATACTCACATATAAGAATTTGGTGCTAAATCCACAAATGAGAGAGAACATATGTTGATTGTTTCTCAGTGTCTGTGTTGCTTCACTTAGTGAAATAGTTTCTAGTTCTATCAGCTTACCTGCATGATTTCATCTTTATCACTGAGCAAAACTCCATTTTGTAAATGTTCCACATTTTCATTGTCCAATTGTCAGTTGAGGGATAGTTAGGCTGTTTTCATTTCTATTGTGAAGAGAGTGGCAACAAACAATTATCTCTGAAGTAGGATGAGACCTTTAGGTATATGCCAAGGAGTAGCGTAAGTAGCATAAGGGGATCATAAGGAAGATTCATATTTAGTGTTTTGAGTTCACTGCTAACAACCATCTATAACACCAGTTCCAGAGAATCTGATGCCTCCTTCTGACCTCTGTGGGTATTGCACAACACTCCTGCACTTACACGCAGGCAAAACACTCATAAACAAAATAAAATGAAAAAAGTTAAGTACTTTTTTAAGTTTATTTTATTAATTTTTAAAAAAATTTAATAACCACATGATTAGAAGAAGCATTTCATAACAGCTTTAACATATTCAGTAACACATTCCAGAGCAAGGATACATCTTTTTCAAAGGTGGCTGTAAATTTTTATAAGACGTAAAATTTAATGAGTTTTTAACTTTTAAAGGATCTCCATTTCATTTTGAGATATGCTGTTTTCTACATTTTAATGCTACTAATACGTTTGCACATGTGCCTTTAATCTCCATGTATCTGATTATAACTAGTCACAGTCAGTTACACTTGGATCCTTAGTACCTGAATATAGATGTAAAGTCATCATGTAGAAAGAACCTGAAAGAGAAGAACAGTAGGAAACGGGCCTTAATAAGAGAGATACGGATAAAAATTGTGTTAGTTTAAGGGAGAGGGGAGGGAAGAGTACACAAGGAACCTAGGGGATAAGGGAAATTAAGTATTTTTTAAAAAGAGCTCTCCACACTGGTTTTCATTGAGGTTGCATGAGTTTGCAACCCCACCAGCAATGAATGAGCATTCTCCTTTCCCCCATAACTTCACCAGCATTTGGTGTCCTGTGTTCTGTTGAACTTAGCCAGTCTGACAGGGGTAAGATGAAATCTTAAAGTGGTTTGAAATTTTAAAGTGGTTTTGATTTGTCACTATGGATGTTGGAAAATTTTAAGGTGTTTCTTAGGCCCTTTTTTTGGTCTTTTTGAAACAGGGTCTCCCTGTAGCTCCGGCAGTCCTGGAACTCACTATGTAGACCAGGCTGGTCTTGAATTCACAGAGATCCGCCTGCCTTTGCCTCCCGAGTGCTGGGATTAAAGGCATGTGCCACCATGCCTCTCTTCTTCACCATTTTTATTTCCTCTTCTTTAATTTATTTTTATTTTATATTTTGTGATCTTATTGTTTGCATGTATGTAAATGCACCCATGCCATGCATTTCCCACAGTTATCAGAAGACTGCATAGGATTCCCTGGAAGTGGAGTTACAGATTATTGTTAAGTCACCATGTGAGTATTGGGAACCAAACTCATGTTCCCTGCAGGAGCAGCCAGTGCTCTTAACTGCTGAGTCATCTCTCCAGGCCCATATTTTTTCTTTGCATAATTCTGTTCCTAGCCCATCTTTTAACTGGATCATTTGTTTTCTTGATCCTTTGTTTTTTAGTTGTTTGGAGATTCTAGATACTAATCCTCTATCAGATGTGTTGCTGAGTGGAAATTTCCACTGTGTAGGTTTTCCATTTCTTTTCTTGTTTTTTTCTTTTACTATACTGAAGCTTTTAATTTAATGAGGTCATGCTTATCAGTTGCTGACCTCCCTTCCTGAGTAAGTGATGTCCAATTTAGAAAGTCCTTTCCTGCACCTGTATCCTGGAGGGTAATACCTGTGTTTTCTTCTAACAGTTTCAGAGTTTTAGGTTTCACACTGAGGTTTTTGATCCATTTTTGTTTGATTTTTCTTTATAATTCTAAGTGCCTACATTAAAATAATCGGAAGGAGCACAAATAAATGACTTAACAGTACATATAAAGACTATGAATAGAGAAGAACAAACCAAACCAAAACCCAGAAGAAAGGAAGAAATAAAAGAGCAGAAATTAATGAAATAGAAACAAAACAATACAGAGTCAATGATAAACATGGCAGACCCTTAGCCTAGCAAAGCAAAAGAAAGAAAAAGTTCTTATCAGCAAAATCAGAGATGAAAGGGAAAACCAAAACAGACACCAAAAATATCCAGATCATTAGAAAAGAATACTTAAAAAAAAGCTACAGTCTATTAGATTAGAAAACCTAAAAGAAATTGATAAGTTCCTAAATTCATGCGAACCACTAAAACTAAATGAAGAGATCGACAGTTTAAAGAGACTCATAACAGGAAACATAGAGTTTGGGATAACCTGAATCTATTTCTGGACCATGGTCATTCATATTTGGGTCCAGAATAAAATATATCTTACCCCTTTGAGGTGAGAGCTATGCTTTAGCTTTGACAACTATGGAGCCACAATGTGGTACCCCAACAATTATCTGCTTTTCATCTATGTGTCATTTGCATAGAACTAGGTACCAGCATGGATCCATTGAGTCCAGCCATCTGGTGTTGTCTCCTCTCATGGATTGTGGTAAATTCTTTCTAGAACTTTCTCAGACCTCCCTTGATTTGGTTGATGATCTGAGCTTCTTGTTTAATTATCTTATTTGTTTGGTACCTTTTGGTTTTGGTTTGCTTTCAAAGTATTTGTTTAAAGGATCTATTTTGTTTGTTTGCTTTAAAAGTATTTTGGTTTCAACATTGAGGTTTTTTTTTTTCTGCTTTTTTTTTTTTTACAGACAAACCTGTTAAACTATTTTTGATTCCAAGCATTTTTTGTTGTTGTTGTTAAAATTTGCTACCAGCATTTTTTCTTCTTTCTCTTTTTCTCTGAACACTTCTCCCATATATAGTCTAAGGAATACAGAAATATTTGGAGAAAAAATATTTCATATTCCTACTGGTTTTAGGGTTCATTAGTATGTTCCTTTAACTTACAAATGTAAGAAAATACAAAAATCTAAATTAAGGTAGTCTGTCAATTTTCAGGTTCCTGTTTAGATGTTTGTTTTGCCTGCATGTTTTCAAAGTGTCTGCTTTAAGGTATACATTTTTGTTTGCTTCAGTAGCAATTTGTTTCTGATTGTTTGGTTTATTTTTAATATTGGTGGCTTCTAAAACCTTGGAGGCATTTTCCTTTTGGTTTGTGGAGGTGTCAGGGGGAAGTCCACATAACCATAACAGCCACATAAGGGAAACCTGATCAACATACCCTATTCCTGGTTCAGAAGGAACTTTATTGACATGCCCAAGAAGACACACATAAGGGCTCCAACATGCAGTGTCTTGAGTCCCCTGTTTCTGTAAATTTGCAGGATAACCCTGAGATTCAGTGAGAGAAGACAGTCTCAGTGTGAAAGCTGAGAAAATCCATCCACAAAGTAGCATATAAACCAGATTCAAAATACACATTCCTCAGCTGGCATAGAAAGATTAGCAATTTTTCACATGAAAATCAATCAATCAATAAATAATAAAATGAGAAACACATTTTCAAAAAGGAGGAAGCATTTGAAGATAAGCTGCCATCTGGCATTGTAGTAGGTTTTATGCATGATAATTACAGACTATCCACTTGCAAGTTTCAAGAAAATAGGGAGATATAACCAAACATAACCTTAGTCCCCTGTGGGGAATATGTAATGTTCCAAAATTGATATTTTTTGCATGCTTAACTAGAAATCTTATACCATAAATTTAAAACCATCACATGGGCACTCTGCTTTAATTAAAATGTGAAAATATCTAAAAGGAAAAATGATAAAATTGGTAATTTACAATAATAATAGCCCTAATAAAAGTACATAGGAGTAAAGAAAAATGTTAAAATTTAAAAATTAGCCTAAAATTTTTAGAGATTGTATCATAACTAAAGATAAATTCTGACTAGTTTTTCTCAATACTGACTTTACTATGCATCCCTTATCTCCTACCACAAAGCTCTATATGCAAAAAAATGGCTTTTTTAAGAAAGACCACTTTTATTTTTTTTCAGTACCAATTTTTTAAAAAAAATAAATAATTTATTGAGAATTTCATACATGCATATAAGGTGTTTTGAACAAATCCATGCCTATTCCCTCCCCTCCAACTACTCCCATATCTCCCCATCACTTTTTCCTGATGACTTCATGTATTCCTTCTTCAATTTATTATTTTTTTTAATGGGGCTGCTAGCTACTCTAACATTCCCACTTCTGAAAAGGTAAACCTAAAATCTTTTAAGGATTAGATAAAAGCTTTGAATACTTTCGACATTTTTGGTCTTTGGTATGGAGTTGTTTGCTAAGAGGCTGAAGGATGTTGTGAGTTTTACTCAAGAAACTGGAAACTTTTCTTTGAGGTCTTTTTACCCTAATCCCCTAGCAAATTCCTACCTCTTATTCTTATCACACCATCCTCTGAAGAGGTTACCCAAATTGACAATAGGGAATCTTGATGAAGACCTCTCTGGCTTCTTCCATGCTAAACAGGGATGCAAAGTGTGGCAATTGGAGTACCCCTTCAGTGGGTCTAGCTAAAAGAATCCCAAATTGCATAACTCTTATCTCAAGGGGGAAAAGATAGTCTTTGAATCATGAATAGAGATTCAAAGGAGAACTACAGGCAAGAGTAAATAGCTTTACAAGTTCTAGACAGGGAACTAGAAAAAAGTCAGAACAGGGCCATTTTCAAATGTTCATATGAGAGTCCATTGGAATTTCTTGATAAGCATCCTTCTATTGGGTTCCTCCTCATTTTTCTTTTGTCTTCCAAGGCTGGACTCTAGAGTGATGGATTCAGTATTTGCTTTCAGGTATTTTGATAGCTGTGGGAGTGGTTAGAATCAATGCCAGTTCCCTCTCAAAGGCTTCTAGATAGGGGGGAAAACAAATTTATATATTATTTAAAAACAATAACTGGTTGTCTCCCTTAGCTATCAGTGGGCACTACAGTATTAGAGACCAAGATGTGAAGTCTTACATCTGAGCAACACTTTCTGGTTAGAAACAAAATCATCAATGAGAAAATGATTGTCTAAATAACATTTTATATAGATTTAAGCCTAATGTCTGGGAAGTGTAATCCCTTGAACTCTAAAAGAAATATACTGATGACTTTACTTTTTGATTATACTTTCCTTTTGGATGTTTAAGACCATACAATTGGCCCAAATAAATCAATTTATGTTTACACTAAGGGTCATTTGAGGATCTGTTCCTCAGGAGTTACATGTGCTTAGGAGGAGCTCCTGGCTTCTTTCTTTTACCAGTTCCATCTATGTGAAGAACAGTCAAAGGTCCTGTTTGACCATGTCTGACTTCACTTGGATGCATGAATGAGATGTTTGCTATGTGCTGACCCTCCTTTTTGTAGACTGGACACTGGTTCAAGTCCATTTCCTGGGGTCTCCATGGCCTGCCTGAACAAGAGGGCAGGTGACTCACCACAGATACCAGACATTTTGAATGATATTCCATAGTACCCTGGAACTTAGTTGACCTTGGAGGGCAAGAGGCAAAAACTGTCCTTTAAGTCCCTCTGACCATATTATTCTAGGCCTCAAAGTATGGCTGTTAAACTTCCAGTAAGTTTAGTTCCACCAGTCTGGTACTTTTAATTATCATGTGCTATACAGATAAGGCTTGGGTTAAAAAAAAAAAACAACAACAAATAATCTCAGATAAACTCTGACTAGATATATAGTTTATTCCTTAAACTAGTTGGCTAAACTATGACCATAGACTTTTTAAGATTATGTGTGTATTACTTTTGTATCAACGCTCATCTATCATAACAAACCTACACAGACCTTCATCACTTGCTTAGGCTTTCTCATTTTTTCTGTCTATTTTAGAAAATAGCTCCATTCCCATATCCTTTTAACATCTTTTACATTCTCATTTTCTTTTCTTTTAAATAATTATGAGACACAATAGCATTAACAAATAAATTTTCCATCTGTTGTGAGACTTCTTTTCCTGGTGTTTCTAGGCAATGCTTATTTCCTTTCAAAGATTTAGTGTTAAGCCCATGTTTGATTAAAGTTTTAATGTGGAACCAATGAAATTATTGAACTAACTTATATAAATAACTGAGGGGTTGCTGAGGTGTAGGTATGACCTGAGGGTATGCACACTGGAAAGCCTTTACCCAGCATGGGTCATGCCTTCTCTTCTTAGCCTTCCCCAGACTGTATACTTCAGCCCTCCCCAAATCCCGGAGTCCATGTGTGATTAGGGTCAAATTACATACAGTTGGCTGGAGAGAATGGCTGGATAATGCTGTGAGAGTCCAATGACCCTGCTTGGCCCTCCTTTAATGAATGAGCACAACAGTCAACAAGCCTAATTGTGATGATTTTAGCGATCAGGCTCAGCTGAAGTAATGATGATGGTAGTTATTTCATGCAGAAGGGACTGCTGTACAGCTTCATCCTATTAAAATGACCTGGAATTTAAAAGAAATTTGTGCTAGGATTCACAGATGAGGGAGAACATACGTCATTTTTTTTTCTGAGTTTGTGTTACTTCAGTTTTTACAACAGTTTCTAGATCCATTCATTCACCTTCAAATTTATTATTTCATCTTTCTTCACTGCTGAATAGAACTCCATTGTGTACATATACTACATTTTTGTTAAGCACTTGTCAGTTGAGGGGCACTTTGGTTACTTCCATCTCTTAGCTTTTCTGAAAAGAGCAGGAACAAATATTGTTTACAAGTGTCTCTACAATAAGCTGAGTCCTTTGGGTATATGCCAAGGAGTGATATAACCAGGTCATATGGTAGGTTCATTTTTAGTTTCAGAGGTTGCACAAGTTTGAAATCCCACCAGCAGTGAATGAGCGTTCCCCTTTCTCTACATCCTCACCGGCATTTGATATCATTTGTTCTCTTGATCCTAGCCAGTCTGATTGGGGTAAGATGATACATTAGAGTGGTTTTAATTTGCATTTCCCTAATTACTAATGATGTTGAACACTTTTTGAGATGTGTCTTAGCCATCTTTATTTCTTCTTTGAGAAGTCTCTGTTTAGATCTTTAGTCCATCTCTTAATTGGATCATTTGGTTTTTCAATTCTTTGTTTTTTGAATTCTTTATATATTCTGGATGTTAAACCCCTGTTAGATGTGTCACTGGTGAAGTTTTTTTTTTTTTTACCATTCTGTAGGTTTTCTCTTCACTTTTTCAATTGTTTATTTTGCTGTACAGAATCTTTTTAGTTTAATGAGGTCCCACTTGTTGATTGCTGACCTTAATTCCTGAGTAACTGCTGCCTGATTTAGAAAATCTTTTCCTAAACCTATATCTTGTAAGTTACTGCAAATATTTTCTTCTAAGAGTTTCAGGGTTTCCAGTTTCACACTGAGGTCTTCGATCCATTTGGAGTTGACTTTTTTGCAAGGTGAAAGATAAGGATCTAGTTTCCCTCTTCTACAGGTGGAGATCCAGTTTTGCCAACACCACTTGTTGAAGATGCTGTCGTTCCTCCATTTTGTGCTCCTGGCACCCTTGTCAAATATCAGGTGGCTGAAATTGCATGTACTCAGGTTTTGATCTTCAATGATGTTCCATTGATCTGTATGCTTATTTTTGTGCCAGTACCATGCTGTTTTTAAGACTACAGCTCTGTAGCATACTTTGAGATCTGGTATAGTAATGACCCCAGCTTTGCTCTTTGTGCTCAGGGTTGCTTTGGTTATCCAGGGTCTTTTGTGCTTCCATATGAATTTAAGGATAGGTTTTTTTTTTTTTTCTAATTCTGTGAAGTATTTCATGGGTATTTTGATTGTGATTGCTCAAATCTATATATTTCTTTTGGTAGGATGGTCATTTTCACAATATTAATTCTTCTAACACATGAGCATGGGAGGTCCTTCCATCTCCTGGTGTCTTCCTCAATCTCTTTCTTTAATGATTTTAAATTTTCATTGTGGAGATCTTTGGTGTCTTTGGTCAGATTTATTCCAAGGTATTTTTTTTTTTTACAGCTTTTGTGAATGGGAGCATTCATAATTCTTTCTCCAATTACATGTTGTTGGTACATAGAAAGGCTACTGATTTTATAACCTGCCACTATCCTGAAAGTGCCAATCAGTTCTAGGATTTTCTGGTGGAACTTTTGGGATCTCTTAGGTATAGTATTATAATGTCTGCAAAAATGATAATTTGACCTCTTCTCTTCCAATTAATACTCCTTTAATTTCCTCCTGTTTAATTGCTTTAGCAAGAGTTTCAAGCACTATGTTGAAAAGTAGTGGAGATAGTGAACATCCTTGTCTTGTTCCTGATTTTAATGCGAATGTTCCCAATTTTTCTCCATTTAGAATGATGTTGGCTGTGTGTTTGTTGTATATAGCTTTAATTATGTTATGGTATGTTCCCTCCAGTCCAATTCCCTCAAGGACTTTGAACATAAATGCATGCTTAATTTTGTCAAAAGCCTTGTCTATGTCTATTGAGGTGACATATGTTTTTTTCCTTTGAGTCCATTTATATTATTAATGAGGTTTATTGACTTCCATATATTGAACCATTCCTGCATCTCTGGGATAAAGCCTACTTTGTCATGGTGAATGATCTTCATGATGTGCATCTGTATGCAGTTTGCAAGTATATTTTTGAGAATTTTTGAATCTGTGTTCATTAAGGATACTGGTCTATAGTTTTCTTTTTCGGCTGTGTTTTTGCCTGCGTTGGGTACTAGAGTGATGCTGGCTTCATACAAGGAATTTGGGAGTTCTACCTCTGTTTCTATCTTTTTGAATAATTTTAGTAGTATTGGTTTGAGGTCTTCATTAAATGTCTGGTAGAATTCTGTTGTAAATCTATCTGGGCCTGGGCTGTTTTCATTTGGGGGCTTTGTATTACTCTTTCAATTTCCTCATGTTATAGGCCTGTTTA
Source organism: Nannospalax galili (assembly GCF_000622305.1). NCBI lineage: Eukaryota > Metazoa > Chordata > Mammalia > Rodentia > Spalacidae > Nannospalax > Nannospalax galili. Next base: position 3,335,398 of record NW_008339910.1, on the reverse strand, counting down.
AACTGTCAATCTCTTCTTGGTTTAAAAACTTTGGTGGTTCCTGTGATTTTAGATATCCATCCATTTCTTTACATTTTCATATTTGGTAGCATATAGGTTTTTAAAATATTTCCTTATAATGGTCTGGATCTTTTGGGTATCTGTTGTGATGTTTCCCCTTTCTTATCTGATTTTGTTAATTTGGATTTACTCTTTCTTTCTTTGGTTAACTGGGCTAAGGATCTGTCTATCTTATTTAGCTTTTCAAAGAACCAGCTCTTAGAATCATTGATTCTTTGTATTGTTTTCTTTGTTTCTATTTCATTAATTTATGCTATGATTTTTATTATTTCTTCTCTTCTGTTGGGTTTTGGTTTCATTTGTTCTTGCCTTTCCAGAGTCTTGAGTAGCAGTGTTAGGTCATTTGTTTGGGCTTTTTCTAATATTTTAATGTAGATATGAGAATTAAGTTGAAGTTAATTATGCTTATCCTTGTATTATGCAGGTGCCTTGATCCTTTCTTTATTGGTTATGTAAAGCTGGTTGGTACAAGGTTCAGGTTCTCTCAGGTTTAATTTGGAGGTAACTGATGGCTTCTGATCAGTTATTCAGGAGCTCCAACAGAAGGCCAATTCTGGTTCCAGTCAGATACAATCAGGGTTCCTTCACCATGTGGAGGCAGGATCCAGGCTCTCTCAGGCAGTCCACCCACTCAGGTTGTCTGCTAGTATCTCAACTTTAGTCTACTAAAGCTAAATCTGCCCTGGAGCCTTGGGAGGGGTCTCACAAAATCCAAGGTAGGGGGATGGGTAATGGGCAATCAGGGGAAGCTCACCACCATGAGAAGGCATGATCTGGGGGTTCTCAAGGTGTCCTCTGTTCTTAGCCCCTCTATCAGAGAGAGGCCAGAGGGAGGTCAGAACTCAGCACTCTCTGGTGGTCTGCTGAGAACAGAGCCATCATACCAATGGAGGTAGGAACCCCGAAAGGCCACATTTCTTCCAGGAAACTTGGATATATCTTTTTTACTTTCCTTGAGCAATTCCTTGGTGCTTAACACCCAAGTCTAAGTCTACACTAACGCTGTCTGGATTATACTAGCTGTTCTCAAAATCCCCTTCAGCAATTGAAGCCAGGAATGCTGGTTTGTCTTGAGTAGAGTTCTCTAAAGCTTAAGAGAACTCAGGCTCCTAATGACAATATGACAGCTAAGTCTCAGTCAGTCCTGAAGTCTCAGCACTCCTGGTAAGATCCATCTTGAAGCATGTCTGGTGAATTTCTCATCTTTCACCTGTATGGTCTACCCTGCTATGCATTTCAAGTTCCTTCCCTTCTATTTTTCTGGCCAAACACCTATCTAAAAATCTTGTAAACTCATCCATAATCTGGTATCTGCATCAAAAACAAAAGCAGGTGGCTTTTTCTGGGGTACATGAAAAAGGCTGACCCCTAAGAAGGCCTAAATCAGTCTCTTACCTCCAAGAGAACAGCCTGAGACAAAGTGAGATAACTCCAACATGTTCAGAATAACTGCTTTTAAACTTTATTTATTCTTAACCAAAGTCTTAATGTTTCCTTTATTGTTCATGCTATCACCTCTGATTTATATTATACTAGTAGCATAGGCACAGGAAACTCTGCCGGTTTTATATATAAAGGCATTGCCTCCTCCTATAAGAAGCATAAAATATTAGTCTTCTCTTTCAAAACCTATAAAACTTGGAATTTGGTTATGACAAGAAATTCTAAGCTTTTAATCCCACCACACCTTGTAAGTGTTTGGTTTAAGTGAAGGCCCTGATGCATTCCTGAACCTGCTGGACTGGGATAGCTGAGTTCTTTTCTCTTTACATAGATTCTTTTCAAATGGGTCTGACTGACCATGAAATGTATTCTTATACAAGCAATTTTTGCCAAGTAACTATTGCTTTGTCCATGTGTTCGTTGTGAGATATTGATAGGGTTCTTAGAGCTCACATTTTTATTTATTACTTCCTTCAGTTACTTAGCTCTTAAGAAGAGAAAGAGATATTACCTTAAGTCTACTTTTTTTTTTTTTTTTTTTTACATATTAGAGAGCTAGAGTTATAAGCTTTCTGCCATCTCTCTTACTATTTGGTGCACATGGATTTCATGTAATTCTGTTATGTACATAATTGTTTTTATGTACTGTTTGTCAAAACAATTTTTAAACTGTGGCCACGTCAGTTTTTTCCTTTTTCATTATTTTTATTGTGTACAATAATTATTTATTTTTATTTTTTGTCATGCAAAATTGAAATGCACATATGCTGATTTATAAATGAATTTTGTTAATATATTAAAAGATCTGATAACTACACACTGATTTATAAACTTGAGTACTCTAAACATCTAAAAATACTGTTAAATAATATCTTTGAGGCTATTAAGTGTTCCACAAAACCTTTAAATTCTAGTTGTTTCTGTAAATTGGCATTCATTAAAATTGTAAGGTAAGTGTTTCAGTAAGCTATTAAACCTAATGTTACATAAATAGATTTTGATTAGGATTTTCTTCCAAACAGGTTCTAGATGTGTATAATATAAATATACAAAATAT